>NC_056740.1:90331058-90395435 GCF_019279795.1 Protopterus annectens | reverse complement strand
TTTTCCTCAACTTGCAAAAGAGTGAAAGATCCAAACATTGTACCACAAAGCAGGAAAGAAAAAGAAAATAAATTCATTCAGATGGAATGAGTATTATGCAGACAGTTACTGTGTGATTCATGAATGGTGTCAGCTAATGGGAAAATACTTTTAGAACAGGAGATCCAATTTCAACGTTGTCTGACATGTTTTTATTGAGACATTACAATATTTTATTCTTGTAGAATCTTAGGACATTTGCAGTTTGTTTCCAAGATGCAACTGTCCAAAGCAATGCTGTCCTGTGAAATGAGGGAAACTGTCTTATAAGTGTATGTCTGCATGAGTACATGCACTATAAGCAACACTATTGCTGACAATATGAAAAATAATTATTAGTGAAGGGGAAAAAGCATGTAACAGCAAGCATGAAACAAAAACAAACAAAAAAAAAATACAATTGCTTTGGCTGGGCTAATCAGTTTTAGAAAAAAACAAGCACATACTGAAAATGTCATTTCACTGCTGCAAAGGCTACAGATCTGAGTGTGAGTGTGTATGACTAGAAAGCATTTCTGGCTGATGCTAAATCAGTCACTCAACTAATCTAATAGCCTATGGGTGGGGGAGGGAAAACACAAAAGGACATGCTGTAAAGTCTCCCATCCCCACTGAACTTTGTGAAATCTGACCTGCAGTATCAGTATGCTAATAAGCTTCTATGAAAACCCTGCCTCTGTGTGAACATGTGACTTACACTGCACTAAAATGTAAACAAAGTGCTCTAGGAAGCAACTGATTTTAGAAACGAGATAGTGCCCCTTTAATCTGCTGCCACTTTAATAATAAATCTTTGCACATAGTTCCATATTTGGGCATTTTCAGTACCCTTAAGCCCCGAGGGATTATATTAAGCTTTAGACAGGCTTCAAATAAAGTCTTTGTGACTGAAGCCGTTTCAATTTCCATAAATCATTCTCAATTTTAAACAAGTCTTTTCTCATTACAGCAACAACATACTCACTGTTCTCCTCTTGCTGCAAATCTTGCACTAGAGGCTCTACCTCTAGCAAGGGGTTGTTTTTGACCTCAAGAAGTTCATGCAGGTTCCTTTGTATAAAATTCCTTTGATTTCCCTTTTCAGGGGCATAATCCAGTTCAATAATAGAGACATTTCCCTCTGCCATGTCCGGCACCACTCATAATGTAAATGAATCCGCAGTAAAAACCAAACGGTGCTGGCAAGAGTTACCTCCAACAGCAATGAAATGAACAGTAAAAAACAAAGCAGGAGGTAGCAGCCATGGCTATGTAGAATAACAGCTTTATTAGTAAAAGAGGTGAGTGCTTTCGTGGCACCAGCCACTTCATCAGACAATCAAAGAACAGTAAAACACAGCATTTATACCAAGCTTATCATTGCCATCAACTACCCAAATTAATCCTTAAAACCATATACCTAGTATAAAACTTTTATAACTAGTGTGAAAAATTTTAAAAGCTTAAAATTAAAAAAACAGCTTGACAATAGAAATAGCATATCACATCATACAACTTAATACATACAATATAACGTATAAAAAAGTATAAAAGGTTGAGAGGGGATGCCACGTTGGTGCCACGAAAGCACTCACCTCTTTTACTAATAAAGCTGTTATTCTACATAGCCATGGTTGCTACCTCCTGCTTTGTTTTTTACTGTTCATTTCATTGCTGTTGGAGGTAACTCTTGCCAGCACCATTTGTTTTTTACTGCGGATTCATTTCATTATGAGTGGTGCTGGACATGGCAGAAGGAAATGTCTCTATTATTGAACTGGATTATGCCCCTGAAAAGGGAAATCGAAGGAATTTTATACAAAGGAACCTGCATGAACTTCTTGAGGTCAAAAACAACCCCTTGCTAGAGGTAGAGCCTCTAGTGCAAGATTTGCAACAAGAAGAGAACAGTGAGTATGTTGTTGCTGCAATGAGAAAAGACTTGTTTAAAATTGAGAATGATTTATGGAAATTGAAACGGCTTCAGTCACAAAGACTTTATTTTGAAGCCTGTCTAAAGCTTAATATAATCCCTCGGGGCTTAAGGGTACTGAAAATGCCCAAATATGGAACTATGTGCAAAGATTTATTATTAAAGTGGCAGCAGATTAACTTAGAAACCAGTCACAATAATATGCAGCTACTAATAGATTTCTTTAAGCCAGAAGAACTCACTATAACATCCAATGTCTGTAAACTGCAAGCAGAACTCTATGAAAAATATCCGCATGCTATTGTTGATTTAAAATTAGACTGTTTTGGAACTTAAATCTGTTTATAATCAGCAACTGATGGGCTATAAGAAAAAGAAAGTGCAAAGGGACTTACCAGATTTTTCTAGTGGGCGTGTCTTTGCTTGGCCCAAAGAACATAACAATGCTGTGAATAGCAGTAGCAGGTATATATTATATCATCGAACGCTTAAAAAAGCGAACGCTGATTGATCAACCTAATTTAAGCGAAAGCTTACAATCTCGAACTGTCAGATCAGCGATTTTTTTTCCCAGGGAAAAAAATCGCTGATCCAAAACACATTCACACAACACAAGCACACCAAACAAACAGAAATCCACACACATACACCTAAAATCTGATACCTAACTCTACATTAAACTATGCACACACCACTAACTACCCACTTACCTTAACCCAAACCCTAACCCTCACACACTCACCTCACCTGCTCCCTAACCCTAACTCACTTAAATCTGCCCTAACCCTCATGTCCACTCAATCGCACACACACCTAACCCGAGCCCTAACCCTAACTCATCTAAATCACCCTAACACTCACATCCACACAATCGCACACTTACCTGAATCCGACCGGTAACTTTCCACCATAACACTGAAACTACTGAAGCAACAGAAACGGACAACCGAATTCTTTCACTAGGAAAAAATTCGAGTTTCTGCTGCTTCGATATTTTGCAGTTTCGCGAAAATAAGTTTGATCAATCAGCGTTCGCTTTTTTAAGCATTTGAGGATATAATATAGACCCGCAGTAGCTCTACTCAGCCCACTGAATCTCAATTTGTTCCTAAGCAACCGATTGAGCTTGCCAATTCTCTTCTTAGAGATACAATAGAGAACTCTAATGCTGTAATGCCACTTCCTACCATACCTCCCTCTAATTCCACAAGCAGCAGTGAGATACAGAGGCCTGAGAGAGGAGCGTGCAGCAAATTTGCAGAAAGAAATGTATCTACTAACTTTAACAGTATCCGTATGTCATCAGTTCCATCTGACAGCACAGCTCTTTCTTCACCGTATCCTATACGAATTACAAATTTTCGAAACCACTCCATGAGCAGAGAAAGGATGAAATGGAAAGCATCCATAGAAGAGGAACAACCTATGATGCTCAAGAAAATGTGGCAACGATCCAACATCCATTAGTAAGGAATATATCATTGCAGATTTTAACTGATTCTGAGATAAGTGTATTGAACAAAGGGAAATCCTTTGTACCGGCAAGGAGAATGGATGTGATTGACAATATTATAGAACTTAAAATGTTAACTAGGAATCTTATGCTTAAATCTCAGTTTGGTGACAATAATATGAGCAATAGCTGTGTGTACATTTTTAAGAAACCAAGTAGCTATATTCCTGTAAACAATGCTGCTATTGAGACATTCAAAAAAGCATGTATAAAAGAAATATATAAGATGCATGATAGTGGTATTTAAAAAAATGCTTCTATAATTTAAACAGAGAAGAAAAAGAAGCCTTGGAGGTTTTGTGTAATGATCGTTCCATCGCAGTGAGACCAGCTGATAAAGGTGGTTCTCTAGTGGTGATGGATTATGTTTTTATAAGGAATCTATGCTGACAATGTTGAATGATGACTTTTCTTATCAGAAAGTAGATATTCAACAGGTGCATATAAGCAGCATGTTAATATACAGTGCATAATTTGAATGATTACAGCGTCGAGTTATTAGCCAAGAGCTATTCAAGTACTTCATAGTAGACAAACCTGTTCTACCCATCATACAAGGACTCCCCAAAATACATAAACATCCCAGAGTGCCTCCCATGAGACCCATTGTATCAGAGAGGGGCTGGTGTACTGAACCTTGTCCATTTTTGTGGAGCACCACCTTAAAACTGTGTTGAAAAAGAATGTATAGATATTAATTGATACAAAACAGTTTTTAAAAGATCTGTATGCATTTTGTAGGAGTATAGTTGTGGAGGATAGATGGCTCATGATTACGTTGGATGTGAAATCTCTATTCACAGTCATCCCTAATAGTAAAGGTGTTGAGCTCTTCAAACAGTATTTAATGGAAGACGAAACATATGATGTACAAGTTATTGATTTATTATCAGTGTTGATGGAACTGATATTAGAGAACAATATATTTTTGTTTGAAGGAAATTTATATTGGATGGTGTGGCCATGGGCACTTCATGTGCAAATGACTACACAAATATTGTTATGGCTATGTGGGAGAAAGAGTTCCTACTCACTGAGATGGAAAGGCATCTGAACTTCTACAAGAGATTTGTGCATGATCTCTTCATTTTATGGGGAGGTGGTATAGCTTCATTTCTATCATTCTTCCACAAAATAGATAATAGTACCAGCTTCCTTAAATTTTCAATGAAGCATTCTTATGATTTTTATAGAATATCTGGATGTCAGGATACTTCAAAAAGATAGAGGTGTTCTGGAAACTGAAATCTATAGGAAAGAATGTTATAGGAATAGCTATCTCCATAGACAGAGCATGCACCCGAGACATATATTTAAGAACACTGTAAGAGACCAAGGTCTGAGAGCATCAAGACTCACAGCTAATCAAACTAAGTATGAAGAAGAGATCAAGAACATGAAGGAAAGATTCATACATAGATGGTACAGTGAAAAAAGAGATACAACAGTCGTTAGTGGGTCTAATTGAGGCAAGGGAAGGAACAAGTAAGCCATATTTTTCAGATATGGATACCATCATAGATGGAGGAACTGTCAGTCAGAAACCTATGAGAGTACAAGTATCCTGCTCATGTAACATTAGATCTCTAAAGGAAGTATATAAAAAAACTGGAATATACTATGTGCTGATGATGATGTTAAAAGGCTGGTAGGTGAGACCCTGAGATTTGCTTTTAAGAATAAAAAAATCTATAAAAAGATTATTATGTGGACCACAACCCATGGGAACAAGAAGAGAAAATGGAGTCAGATATGGAACCTTCCCCTGTAATAAATGTAATTACTGCACCTTCGTTGACACTGGAAGTAGATTTCTACATTCAGATCTAAAGAAGGAGTTTACCTTCAGAATATTAGCTAACTGTGACAGTATGAATATTATATACTTGGCACACTGCACAGTCTTTCCTGTCTTCTACGTTGGAATGACAACGCGAAGGCTGACAGACGCATTGAGGGAGCATATATATGATATCACCAGAGGAATAGAGACAAATGCCTTAGCCAGGCATGTGAGGGACCATGATGAGACACACACATTTTTATTTTTAGTAACAGATAAAGTCTATACCGACAATAGAGGTGGAGATATTAGGAATAGAGTAGAAACTAGTGAACTAGAATGGATTATAAGACTATGAGCTAACATTGGGGTAGGCCTGAATGACAAAATTAATATTAAACCCATTCTTCTAAATAGAGATTTAAAGAAATAGTAAGTAGTACCCCTCCTCAACCTTTTATACTTTTTTATACTTTTATATTGTATGTATTAAGTTGTATGATGTTATATGCTGTTTCTATTTTCAAGCTGTTTTTTAATTTTAAGCTTTTAAAATTTTTCACACTAGGTATAAAACTTTTTATACTAGGTATAAGGTTTTAAGGATTAATTGGGTAGTTGATGGCAATGATAAGCTTGGTATAAATGTTGTGTTTTATTGTTCTTTGATTGTCTGATGAAGTGGTTGGTGCCACGAACGTGCTCACCTCTTTTATTAATAAAGCTGTTATTCTACATAGCCGTGGCTGCTACCTCCTGCTTTGTTTTTTACATATCATTTCATTGTTGTTGGAGGTAACTCTTGCCAGCACCATTTCGTTTGGTTTTTACTGTGGATATAAACATTAATATTGAATGATTTACAACTATTGCTACTAATCCTGACAATGGATACTTGCTGTTAACTTTCACACACACACACACACACACACACACACACACACACACACACACACACACACACACACACACACACACACACACACACACACACACACACACAGAGACACTTCTTTGATGTCAGGCTTGCCATCCTGCAAGGGATAATGACTGTGCCCTGCCCTTTTCACTTTTCTTTGTGACTTAGGGTTGCCTGTGCCTGATGCACAGAGTGGTAGCTAATGCTTGCTTTAATCAAAATTGTTGTACATATTTTTTTTTCCCGTTCAAATTTAAGTGATTGCTATGTAGACCGTGATCCTCATTGTATTTGTAGTTGTGTTCTTAGTAATGCAGTACTGCTAGTTAGGAATTAGTGTTTGCTCAGCACTTTATGCAGTGATGCTAACATTGTCCTGGTCACTGTTAGGGTATATAAATTGGGCAACTTTAATGAGGGATGCACAGTATTGAGCAGATTAATATTTATGATGCATGTATCACTCATGAGTTACTTGCTAACATTCCTATACACTTGAGCCATGTTTTATCTTACTGACATGCAATACTTGCATATGAGGTAATAGTAATATTTATTTCTTCTTTACATGTTCATCACTTGTCTTGGTTAATACTGCTGTTGCAAGTTGTCTCTGCTGGAGTCGACCCTCTCTGATGCTCACAGAGCACAACCATTACGTGTATAATCAAAGGTTGATAATTTTGCATTTACTGTTTGCATGTGTTAGAAAAATATATACGCTGCCTAGAAAAATATATATTCACATATATGCTGCCTAGAAAAATATATATTCACATATATGCTGCTTAGGAAAATATGTATCTAAACATTCAGACACATATAAGTTGTGTGGTCAGATATATAGAGAAATGTGTGCTTTAGACAGGAATAAATGTGCTCAAATCTATATGGAAAGCAAAGGTATAATATGTAATGCATTTAATTCTGTTTTACTAGAATAATAGTAGAAATAAACTCGCATATTATTGCTTGAAGCATAAGCTGCAGTGTGACTAGAAACTTGGCCTTGGCAGCGATCAGCTCGGCCTGGCTCATGTCTGTCAGTGAAAGATTATTTTGCAAAGTTAGAATATAATGAATCTGTGTGCATGTGTATCTTTTCCTGCTTCCACCAGAAGAATGGCCTTGTGCACTATCAGAGATAATGTCCAGCTGGTGAACAAGAAAGAGACAAAGAGAAGCATTAAAGAAGACATGCACCCATTGTATTGAACTAATCTAAGAGCCTTGAATTGGCTACATCCTCGGAAGGACATTGTGACTGACCAGGTGCTTGCAAGGCTGTAATATTCTCATGGGAAAGTAACTTTTTAAAATTGTAATCTCAGCACTTTTTCTATGAATGATCATGATGTAAAAACCCTGTCACTGACCACGTCAGTGAGGTGGGCAAAAGCTGATAGTAAAACATATAAAATGTCATGTGTTTCACTAATAAAACCAGACAAAATTCTGTACAAGTTTGTGTATGGTTTTGCCTCCTAATGTACATTAGAGTATTTGTAAATTAGATACTTGAGTTTCCTGCATTACTGTCTGTTATTGACTGTCATTTTAAAATACCTAATGATTTTTACAGTCTGATTTTAACAATTTATTTAACATTTTGGTCCTAATCGTGCGAATTCCCTTGGTAAGCTGCAGGTCAGAGTGCATGAGTGGTGATAAATCTGCAGGAGAAGCTGCCAAAACAAAATGGTTCTTCTTAAAGTGAAAAGACCTCCGACTGAATTGTTGTGTGTAAAGAGGCTGTCCACTTTCTGATCTGTGGCTGAAAAGCGGAAGACTGGGCCCCAAGAAAAAAAAGACAGTCATAAAGCGGGAGGCTCAGGTTAGAAGAATTTCCCTCTTTGTCTTTGTTTTTGTTCTGGGACCAGGTTTCTCTGTGCTTTTGCTTTGGTTTGTGATAGCAGGGAGAGAGAGAGTCAAGTATTGTATCTTGAGTCATAGATCAGGGAATAACAAAGCAAAGTAAACAGTCATTCTAGACACTACTGTGGATATGGGGAAATAAGATACCACGTGGTACAAGAGAAGGGTTACGTAACAGTCTTTTAAGACATGGGAAATCAGTGCACTAAGAGATCACGAGATCCGCCTAACGGATAATGTGAAGCATATGCAATTGCAGTAAGCAGATAATGTGAGATATTTTTGCAAAATGTGTTAACAACTATAAATTTGATAGTAAACTAGATAAACTTTCACTAGTTAAACTCCTTAAACAAGCTTTAATCTGATGCAGGGCGTCAGGCAAAAGAAAAACAGCACCAACTAGGCGTACCTCAAGCACATAGGTGGATTGAGGAAGCAAATTGTAAAAACAAAAGCTTAAATTCTGAAACATTTTTAGACAACAGAGTGAAAGGTCTGACAGACAGAATCTCTGAAAAATGAAAACTTAGAGCAGACTGAACTTGCATTAATTAATGCATACAACAGGAAAATGAGACAGTAGATGGATATTATGCTAGATTATTAAAATGCTTTAAACAACAATTAAAAATACATTTTTAAAGGTTGCATTGCCTCTGTTAGAAGCTTTATTACAAGGCATATGATAGATCACTGAACAAGCAGGCTGCAAGCCTTACTTGAGTATGCTAGACATTACTAAAAGACACTTTAATAGTAAAAAGAAAAGGCACAAGTCTTCACTGCTGAAGACGGAGCTGAAGTATTTGTATTACAGTCAGATAAAAAGGGCATCTAGCTAGGGACTATAAACAAAATAAGAAAGCAATGACAGAAGATAAAGGAGATGTGGACTGACTATATGATAGTGGTAATAACCAAAAATCATCAGGAAAGGTTAATAAACAAAAGAAAATGTGAATGTAGTAGAGGGAATAGAGGAAGTACAAACAGATGTAGAGGATAAAATGAAAATAAAATTTTAGATTTAGCATTGTTGAGCCTGGAGCTCTACCTAGCAAATACAAAACCAGAAGTAACACTTCTGGTGGAGGAAAGAAAGGTCAAATTCCTGTGTGACTCAGGAGCGTCACGACTTTGATACACCCTCCAAGTTACCAAAACATTCTGAATCACCTGATTATATATTAGTAAAAGCAGCAAATGGACAGCTATACAGGGAACCACTTTCCCATAATATAGCAATAACTAACCCTGTTTCAGGTATGACTCAGAAAAGTAAAATTGTAGTTTCTGCAAAATATCCAGTAAACTTACTGGGAAGAGACCTTGTGCAGATATTTGGCATAGCAGTAGTTCCTACTATGCAGGGTATGGAAGCACAAAGACAAATGGATGCTTTTGTGGTGTGATCAGAGGGTGAAGCCTATTATTGGTACAGCCAGGACCTAGTTATGATTGGTCCAGGGCAGTAACCAAAGAACTGATAAACGTAGCCATCAGTAAGGTACCCTCCCTTGACACTGATCAGCAGCACTTGTTACATTGTACTCCATACTACTGTAGCACACCAGGACCTGATAAGAAATATAAGTAAGAATCCTGCTGACAAATTAATATTACAAACTTTATGCTGGGATACTGAGGGAAACAGTGTAGTAAGCTGTTCATTACCTCAGGAGTTCATGAGATTGTATAAGTCCAATAGACTGCCACATGTCAGCTTGACAAAAAACAAAAGTGTTAAATGGGCAGACTTAAAAAAAAAAAAGGTAACAAAATGGGAAAACAGACTGATTTAGAAATGTCAGGACAAGGGATATAAAAACAAAACTGAATTGGTTGACACAGACACATACAGCTGTACACTTGCAATCTAGTAAGGACAGCTGATTAGCATTTTATTAAAAGAAAAAGAAAGAGGCCTTGTGTAAAATTCCAACAACTCTGTGGTCAACAGGCAAGTTAAATGTAGGCTTATTCAAGCAGCAGGACCAGTTACAATTACCCCAAAGTCAGCTTTTAGACCACAGAAAAGACAATACATTTTGGAAAAGAATGCAAAAGTAAAAATTAAGCCTATAATAAGCAGCATTACTCAAAAAGGAGTACTGGTAGAATCTCCTGATTCACCATGTGATACACCCCTATTTCCTGTTAAAAAGCAAACGGGGAATGGCAGATGGTACAAGATTTATGAGCTGTAAATAATGCAGTAATACCTAGAGCACCTACGTTGCCAGACCCACATACCTTGTTAAATGATTTAAAGCCACAACAGAAGTATTTTACTGTGGTAGATATAAGCAATGCTTTCTTTTCAATACCTATACATCCTGATAGTCAATATTGGTTTGCATTTACATTTCAGGGTAAAAAGGTATACATATACTCGACTACCACAGGGATATTGTGAGAGCCCAATAATATTTGCACAAAAATGGCTAGCAACCTGGCAGGGTCTACCCACCAGAAGGTAATCAAATTTTACTTTATGTAAATGACATCTTGCTAGCAGCACCCAGCAGCAGTGCAGGGTGAATACAGTAGCATTATTAAAATTTTAGTAATACAAGGACACAAAGTAAACAAAAGTAAGTTACAACTTTGGGAAAAAAACACAGGTTAGATACCTGGGATATGTGATATTCAATAAAGGTAAAATACTAGATAAGGAAAGAAAAAGGAAAAACAGCAATTTTGCAAGCACCCAAACCAACAACTAAAAAAGAAATAATGTCTTTCTTAGGTACAACTAATTTTTGTTGGAACTGGGTACCAAATTATTTTACAATGGAAAACAAAAGCAGAAATGGCTTTCTGCAGGTTGAAGCAGTTAATAGCTTCTTCATTAGTTTTAAGACTTCCAAGTTATCACAAACGTTTTTTTTTTTTTTTAGACCATAAATTGTAAGCAATGGTACATGACATCAGTATTAAAGCAACAACATGGGGATAAGCAATGCCCCATAGCTTACTATTCATCACAGTTAGACCCAGTGGTGCAATCTTTGCCTCACTGTGTACAAGCAGTAGTTGCAGCAGCAATGGCAGTGCAGGCTTCAGCCTCAGTGGTGTTATTCCACCCTCTCACATTGAGAATGCCTCATGCAGTTGCAATAATTCTGCTACAAGAAAAGTTGCATACCTTTCTCCTGCTAAACATCTTTCATGTATGACCATACTGCTGAGTCAACCTCATATGAACAGTTAGCTTTACCTAGACAAGATCTTACAAATATGCCCTTGAATGATGCTGAGGTGACATATTACGTGGATGGCTCATGCAGAAGGGGTCCTACAGGGAAAAATCTAGTGGGGTATGCAGTAGTTACAGACACTAAAAATTTAAAAGCACAAACTTTGCCACACACAACTTGTATGCTCAAGCAGCAGAACTGGTAGTTTTGACAGGAGCATGTATTTTAGTAAAAGGCAAAAGTGAACATATATACTGATAATCAGTATGCTTTTCTACAGTGCATGTGTTTGCACAACAATAAAGAAAATAGAAGGATGATTACATCCAGTGGAAAACCTATTAATCATGCGCAATTTATTTTGAAGCTATTAGAATCTATTCAGTTGCCTACCAAAGTAGCTATTTGTAAATGTGTAGCTCATACAAAACAACAGGATAAGATTTCAAAAGGTAATGCACGAGCTGATGCAGCTGCAAAGCAAGCAGCCTCAGACTCAGAAACTTTATTTTTAAATGAGAAATTACAACCCTTTGAGATTTTAGATTTAGACATGTTAAAAACAATGCAAATGCTTACTACAAAAGCAAAAAAACAAAACTGGGTAAAACAAGGTGCAATTTTTGAGAATGGACTGTACATTTCCAAAGGAAAAAAAAAAAAAAAAAACAACATTGCCGTCTAATTTATTTAGATATGCAGCTTTGTTGAGCCATGGGCAGAGCCATGTCTCAACAGGGGGGATGGTACAGTTAGTAAATAAAATATTCCAAACATATGGATACATAAATTATACAATAAAATTTTGTGCAGCTTGTCATACTTGTAACAAGCACCATGCACAAGGAGCATTTAAAACAAGCAAGGAGTTTCCCTACACCACCATATCCATTCCATACTATTTGTATGGACTTCATAGAGTTGAATAAATGTGAAGGAAAGAAATACTGTTTAGTGATCATAGATATGTTTTCAAAATGGGTAGAAGCTTTTCCAACCAGGAATCCGGATGCAGCAACAGTGGCAAAGGCCCTAGTAAAGGAAATAATTCCTAGATTTGGCATACCGGAAAGAATCTATAGTGACAATGGGACACATTTTGTCAATCAGACAATTCAACAACTTGGGAGATTTTTTTTGGGATTTCCTTAAGGAATCACTGTGCTTACCACCCACAGTCAGCAGGACTGGTGGAGAGGTACAATGGGATTTTAAAAAAAAAACAAGTTAAGGAAGTTGATGAGTGAGACTCAGAAGAATTGGATTTGCTGTTTACCTCTAGCATTGCTGAGCATGAAAACTGTAACAAATGTAAAGGGTTTGATCCCCTTTGAAGTAGTATTTGGAAGGGCATATTATGTGCCTCAGTAAAAAGCTCTCATGCCTGCAGAGCTGGAGGCTGACAGTTCACTAGCTAATTATATAAAGAAACTGTTAATAAATAAATCTGTTTTGCAGTTTAACTCTTTTCAGACAAAGAACTTTCAGCTGAATAAGAACTTTGTGACTGATACACAAGGGCAAAATGGCCAAGAGTAAAGCAAACAAAAAGCAGAGCAACCCAAGAACTATATTTTCTTTGGCAGTGCATTTGTTGACTAAATATGACAATTTTTCTCTTATTGTGGTTTTTCCCTGCACTCAACCACACAAGTGAAAGTGAAAAGACGTGATGAACTGTTTATAGACTGGCATCCAAACTTTAACACATACCTGGCCATGAAGCAAGCGTATACAGAGACTATAAACTTTTCAAATTGCTGGGTTTGTACAGCTATACCAACAGCATATAAAAGACTGTAATATCCACTGTCCCTCTGGGGATAAAATGAGACTTTGGAAAGTTTTTTTATACAGAAACTGTGAGATCACAGGACAAAATTGCTTTATTTTACCTGTCACACAAAAAGGAGTTGTATGTTTCTACAAAAGTGATACCCTCCAGGTGGGCTGGAGTAATGGTAATATAACAATGTCTTATAAATGTTACATTAAAGTCAAAAGTGGGGGTACTGTTTGTAATACTAACCATGATTCATATCTGAGTTCAATGAAAACTACATTAAATGCAGTATGTGACAATCCAGTCTTAACTAAGCAATTGTCTATTAAGGATAGAAAAATGTTTCATGCAGGGATAACATTATTAGTACCAAAGTAATGATTTTATTTGTGGGAAAAGGCATATAAATGGTTACCTGAGAATTGGTCCGCAGTTGTTTTTGGGTTATCTGGTTTCTGCAATACGACATACTGCAGAATCACCTTTGGGTAAAATACAAACGTAAGAAAAACAGCTTGAGAATCTGAAGGTCCAGTTAAAAAACCTGTGAATCCAGTTGGTAAAATCGAAGCTGGTTGAAAAGACCATAATTCAGTGAAAGACAAAAGTAAATTGACTCATATGGACTTGGGCAACAGTGTTATATCCAGGGCAGGAATACCACCAGCCTATGGAGCAGTCAAATCGATCTGGGAGCTGAGGAAGCTGTCAAGAAGTCATGAGCAATGCAACTTTTTCCACCCTAGAATTGGTGACTGATAAACTGAATGCAATAAGAACTGTTGTGCTACAAAATCGAATGGCTCTTTACTTCACCCTAGCGGCAAGAGGTGGTACACGAAGAAGAATGCTGTGCTTTTATCCCTGAGGATCGTCACGAGACAAATAATCACCTAGAGGTAATTCAGCAAGTATCAGCAATGACTAAACCAGACCCAAACCCACTGACGGACTTTTTCCAGAATCTGTTTGGGGGGGTGGGGTTCCATCCTATTAAACATTTAATTGCTATTTGTGTGGATATACTCCTAATAGGAGCATGTGTTTACTGTGAAATTCCCTGCATGAAAAGATTAATCAAAAATTTGTTGATATATCTGTTACTGAAACCTTTTACCAAAGTGTTAAAATTGAAAGATTAATTTCAGATAATGCTTTTTCTGAAATATAAAACCAATGACTAGCTTAGCTGAAAGTCCTCAAAGGAAAAAGGCTAAGAAATGAAATGATACTGTTTATGTTTCAAATAGAATGAAATGCATTAACAGGAGGGAGAATGTTAGAAAAATATATCGCTGCCTAGAAAATATATATTCATATATATGCTGCCTAAAAAAATATATATTCACATATATGCTGCTTAGGAAAATATGTATCTAAACATTCAGACACATATAAGTTGTGTGGTCAGATATATAGAGAAATGTGTGCTTTAGACAGGAATAAATGTGCTCAAATCTATATGGAAAGCAAAGGTATAATATGTAATGCATTTAATTCTGTTTTACTAGAATAATAGTAGAAATAAACTGCATATTATTGCTTGAAGCATAAGCTGCAGTGTGACTAGAAACTTGGCCTTGGCAGCGATCAGCTCGGCCTGGCTCATGTCTGTCAGTGAAAGATTATTTTGCAAAGTTAGAATATAATGAATCTGTGTGCATGTGTATCTTTTCCTGCTTCCACCAGAAGAATGGCCTTGTGCACTATCAGAGATAATGTCCAGCTGGTGAACAAGAAAGAGACAAAGAGAAGCATTAAAGACATGCACCCATTGTATTCAACTAATCTAAGAGCCTTGAATTGGCTACATCCTCAGAAGGACATTGTGACTGACCAGGTGCTTGCAAGGCTGTAATATTCTCATGGGAAAGTAACTTTTTAAAAATTGTAATCTCAGCACTTTTTTCTATGAATGATCATGATGTAAAAACCCTGTCACTGACCACGTCAGTGAGGTGGGCAAAAGCTGATAGTAAAACATATAAAATGTCATGTGTTTCACTAATAAAACCAGACAAAATTCTGTACAAGTTTGTGTATGTTTTTTTGCCTCCTAATGTACATTAGAGTATTTGTAAATTAGATACTTGAGTTTCCTGCATTACTGTCTGTTATTGACTGTCATTTTAAAAATACCTAATGATTTTTACAGTCTGATTTTAACAATTTATTTAACAGCATGTGCATTTTTTTAAGTTCTCACTTAGGTAGTGAGTGTGTGTACTGTCCTCTCCCTCTTCCTCTTAGCAAGGGTCATAACACATTGTGTACACCTCCTTCTGCCAGAATCATCGACAGCAGCATGTTCTTCCTTAGAATCCTCAGATGTATCTGCTGGCCTTGCTGGCCCTGCCTGTGGTGCTGGAAATTGCAGTCCTTGCCCTTGTTGTCCTTGTTGCAGCTGTTTCCTTATAATTATATTGTACAACATGGTACAGACTGTTGATTATTTGGGATATGAAGGCTGGGTTCTACTGCAGGGCACCTCCAAATATGTATAGACATCAGAACCATGATATGAGCAAACCAAAAATACACTATATAATATTCTGTGGCCAAGGCGCTAAGAGAAATTCTGTCTGTACATTAAAAAATCTTTGGTGGAAAGTAGAGCTGTTATTCACTGGTGTCTTCTTGTTCTTTTGTCGTAAGAGTATATAATATTCTTAGTTTGAGTTTGTACAACATTGCAACCTTGCTCAATTGGGGTTGTGTGGATTTCTCATGGGTGTCATGAGCCAAAGTTCCAGTGAATAACCTGCATCCCTCACTAGAAGTCCTTGTGATAAGTTACCCCAAGAAAACCTTATATACAGGTCACTGGTGTGCCATATGTGTGACTTGTGAAAACTGCCAGGGTTGCCTGCAGACACATTGTAGATGATCTCTTGGGCATTACAGACACCTGGCAGTTGATAAAATTATATCCTTTGCTGTTGATATACCTCCTTCCCTGTTCACGAGGGGGGGGGTTATTTCAATGTGTGTGCAGTCTGTGGCCTCCAGAACCTCAGGAAAATGTTACATGGTGGTAGCTCTATCCCCTGGGGTACATTGAAACCAGATATTCTCCCTATATATGTTGCAGCATTGTATTTAGAAATTGGTGTAATATTTTGAAGCTGAGGCCTATAACACAATAATATATCCCATGTGTATCTGAAAAGTGCTCACAGCTATTAAAAGTAATGGTACACATACCTTTGTTTCCGCAGGTATGAGTTCTCCATGATTTTCCTGGGGCCATAGCATAGGTGAGGTCAGCAGAGGTTGACTATTTTCTCTAAAGTATTTCTGTCTACCCTTTACTGCTCTAATATTTCAGTATCACGAAGTCCATGGTAGGTCAAACACAGTCTGAACACTTTTCTCCTTTTAGGCTGAGGACTGGCATAAGTGGTATCAACTACAGCACCTTGTATTAAAGCCTCTTGCACATACATGTCAATGATAGCAGCTGCAATCCCAACATTTTTTTAAATGTGTTTGTGGCTATATTCCAAAGAATATTGGAATGGAGGCTAAAAGGGAGAGTGGATGTACAGGCAGTTTTTTTTTAAACAAGAAGCATCTTTATTAAATTATCATGTACGACATAGGCAATCATACATTTATATAAATGAAAAAAAAAACTTATTGACATAATTTTAGTTGCAAACATTATACATCACAGATCACATTGATATACTTTTAGTTACTGTTGGCGGTATCATCTTAAGGGTAAGAAAGTCGGGTTAGACATATATTTACAGAGGAAAATAAACACATGTGAAGGCAGTCAATCTGGTTAAAAATGGAAGAGGGGAACAACCCTCGCTTCCTCCTTTATTATAAAGCACATGGTCATGTGACCTCTCTTGACCTCTCCATACCAACGACGTCAGTGTAAGAGCACACATACAATCATTCACTCTCTTTATTATTATCAGCCAACACCCCCACTTGCTCTTAGGCTGTACACAAAATACATTTTAAGAACATATTCTTGGATAACTTTTCCTTCACATCCCAAATATGTAATACATGAACTTTTCACTCTTCGACTTCATAGCAGGTTTAGTAAAGACATCTGCAACCATGTCCGTTGTCGGGCAATATTCGATACTTATTTTGTCATCATTAAGTGCTGACCTGACAAAATGATACTTAATGTCAACATGTTTACATCTCTGTCGGCTTACTGGATTCTTCGACAAAGCGATTGTTCCTTGATTGTCCTCAAATATTGTTACTGGCACACACTTGCACTCTCTATCCATTCCATTCAACAGCTACACAAGGTACAAACTCTCCTGTGTTGTTGCTGCTAATCAGGGGCGGCTCGTGGCATAGGGCTGCCGGACTGCAGCCCCCTCAAAAAGAAAAAAAGAAAGAAAAAGAAATGAAAAATAAAAAAAAATATTTTTAAAATTCACGGACTTGCGCATGCTGATAGACCGAGTCCCGGCTTATCGGTCTATCGCATGCTCAAGGCAGCCGGCCATCCCCATAGGGGACAAAGCGTCTTTGCACTTTTACAGTGCACAGACCCGCCAGGATTATGGGACGCGTCCGGACTGCTCCTCTTGCAGCAGGGACTCGGGACAGTGCCTTAGGGATCTCGTCGGCATCGGGAAGGAGCATGTGGATCTCGCGGGTCTTCAGTATTGCGCGGGAAGGATGTATGTAATATCGTTAACTCTGGATGTATTCAGGTAAGGTGCCTTTCAATTTACAATGTTTATTTTTCTTTGTGTGTATGGTGCTTGTGCTTTACTGGAGTTGTGTGTGTGTGTGTGTGTGTGTGTGTAAATGCCCCAGGTGCTTATGGTGGTGTGGTAGGGAATGCCTCAGGCTTGAACCCTGTACCCTGTATGCAGGTGTTAAAGACTTGAGTTCCCTACCCACCACCATTTGTAAAAAAATTTCAGATTTTTACCTCATATTTGATCTGATCTGTTCCTCATAATATCTGTGGTTTGTAAATGTTGCAATGCTTGATATTTGATGGTGTAGTAGTAGCATTGTTGCCTCACAGCTGCAGGTTCTTGGGTTTGATTCTTGGCTGGGGTTCCTTCTTTGTGGGGTCTGTATCTTCTCCCTGTGTTTGTGTGGGTTTGCTTTTGTGCCCTCCCATGTTACAAAGACATGTCTGCATTATTTCTTCCTGGGCCTCCGCTGAAAATTTGTTTATTTGTTCCAAGTCAGACTGTCCTGATTAAAAAATGTTAAATAAAATTGATAGGCATTTGAATTTCAGACTTAAGGGTTTCTGAATGTTTAATTCCTCTGCGTATTTGATGGTGCAGTGGTAGTATTGTTGCCTCACAGCTATAGGTTTTCTGGTTTGATTCTTGGTTGGGGTGGCTTCTGTGTGGAGTCTGCATCTCCTGCCTGTGTTTGTGTGGATTTGCTCTGGTGCCCTGCCATTTTACAAAGATGTGTCTGCAGTTTTAATCCCTCGCCTCTGCTGAAAATTGTTTTTGTTCTGTCCGCAGTAAATTTGACAGGCATTTGAATTTCAGACTTCAGGTTTCTGAATGTTTAATTCCTTGCAGATTTGATGGTGCGGTGGTAGTATTGTTGCCTCACAGCTATAGGTTTTCTGGTTTGATTCTTGGTTGGGGTGGCTTCTGTTTGGAGTCTACATCTCCTGCCTGTGTTTGTGTGGATTTGCTCTGGTGCCCTGCCATTTTACAAAGATGTGTCTGCAGT
This sequence comes from Protopterus annectens, assembly GCF_019279795.1. Lineage (NCBI taxonomy): Eukaryota > Metazoa > Chordata > Ceratodontiformes > Protopteridae > Protopterus > Protopterus annectens. The sequence continues at coordinate 90,376,711 of NC_056740.1, read as the reverse complement.
TTTAATCCCTCGCCTCTGCTGAAAATTGTTTTGTTCTGTCCAAGTAGTAAATTTGACAGGCATTTGAATTTCAGACTTCAGGTTTCTGAATGTTTAATTCCTTGCAGATTTGATGGTGCGGTGGTAGTATTGTTGCCTCACAGCTATAGGTTTTCTGGTTTGATTCTTGGTTGGGGTGGCTTCTGTTTGGAGTCTACATCTCCTGCCTGTGTTTGTGTGGATTTGCTCTGGTGCCCTGCCATTTTACAAAGATGTGTCTGCAGTTTAATCCCTGCCTCTGCTGAAAATTGTTTTTGTTCTGTCCGCAGTAAAATTGACAGGCATTTGAATTTCAGACTTCAGGTTTCTGAATGTTTAATTCCTTGTATAATTGATGGTGCAGTGATAGTATTGTTACCTCACAACTATAGGTTTTCTGGTTTGATTCTTGGTTGGGTGGCTTCTGTCTGCATCTCCTCCCTGTATTTGTGTGGATTTGCTCTGGTGCCCTGCCATTTTGCAAAGACGTGTCTGCAGTATTAATCCCTGCATCTCTGCTGAAAATTGTTTTTGTTCTGTCCGCAGTAAAATTGACAGGCATTTGAATTTCAGACTTCAGGTTTCTGAATGTTTGATTCCTTGCAGATTTGATGGTGCAGTGGTAGTATTGTTGCCTCACAGCTATAGGTTTTCTGGTTTGATTCTTGGTTGGGTGGCTTCTGTGTGGAGTCTGCATCTCCTCCATGTGTTTGTGTGGATTTGCTCTGGTGCCCTGCCATTTTACAAAGACGTGTCTGCAGTTTTAATCCCTGCTGAAAATTGGTTTTGTTCTGTCCGCAGTAAAATTGACAGGCATTTGAATTTCAGACTTCAGGTTTCTGAATGTTTAATTCCTTGCATAATTGATGGTGCGGTGGTAGTATTGTTGCCTCACAGCTATAGGTTTTCTGGTTTGATTCTTGGTTGGGGTGGCTTCTGTCTGCATCTCCTGCCTGTGTTTGTGTGGATTTGCTCTGATGCCCTGCCATTTTACAAAGACGTGTCTGCAGTATTAATCCCTGTGTCTCTGCTGAAAATTGTTTTTGTTCTGTCCAGTAGAATTGACGCATTTGAATTTCAAACTTCATGTTCTTCAGAATACATAGTAGCACAACCTTTTTTTCTAGCAATTTTCTAAGTTTATAAGATGAATATTTTAAATTTGTCCCTATTTTGGGACTGTATTCCCCATTATTGGCTTCGTCCAGGTTTTGTGCTAAGGTTGACAGCTATGGCAAGAACTGAATTCACTGAATATGGACTGTAGAATTGTGCATATTTACTGATAAAGGTGCACTGTAGAATTGTGCATATTTACTGATAATGGTGGACTGTAGAATTGTGCATATTTACTAATAATGGTGGACTGTGGAATTGTGCATATTTACTAATAATGGTGGACTGTAGAATTGTGTATATTTACTAATAATGGTGGACTGTGGAAGTCTGAGTAGACTTTTTTTATGATAAATGTTCTCAACTGGGCAGTTTTGCTATTATGGGTGCATATGTTTTGTTTCATTGCTTACTGGAAAATGTTCAAAACAAATTTAAAACACCCTCTAACAAGTGTACTGTATTGTACAAGGAATATAATTTTTAGTACAATGAGGAAGGTGTATCAAAGAGCACATGTATGTTTCATATGCAAGGGGCCTATGATTCGAAAACAGCCCAAAATTAATCTTTATCTGCCACTGGCAAAATGTATTTTCTTTGAATGTGGGTTTCAATGCTGTTTCAATGAATGTGAGTTTCAAGGGCAGAGAAGTTTTAATGCTAAGTTTTCATTGTGAGACTGCATTGCTTTGTTTAACAGATTACTTAATGTTTGTGCTGTAAAATACAAAATAAAACTTTCAAATGAAGTCCAATCATTGAAGTAAAGCAGTATGCACATTAGTGTTTATGGTAAATGGAGGGAAATAGCCAAGTAATGGTTAATTGGAATGGCTGCAGAGGCTCCAGTTCAACCATTATTTTGTCAGGGGGGGAAGGGCAGCAAACTCAGACAGGCCCAGCTGAACTATACCTCCCAACTGTCCAGATTTTCAAAGAATGAATAGATTTTTGCTTCTTATTTTTGGTTTGTTGTTCATAAAATTTGTAGTTTTAATTCCTAAATGATTTGCCAGAAGTCACTAAATAATAAGTTTCAGACTTCATAACCTTCATAAAAATGCATGTTAAAGTAAGAGCCGCTGTATCAACTGTCTCAATTTATACAAGAGCAATTTTAGTACTGTTTATATGTGCCCCCAATATATTTGGCCTTGTTCAGATTTACTGCATTAACAGGTTGAGAGGTACATGCAAATAAATTGCTTTTATAGAATTAGGCATAGCCAACCTCTCAACTGTCACCGATTTTTGGCTCAAAATGTTGCTCTTCCCCCTAATAATCCCTCCTCAAAATAGCAATTTTGGAAGAAAACATGGAGGGTTTACAATTCAGAAATAACTGTAATAATCAAAGTTATAGATTACTTGAAATGCATGTAGATTCTTTTATTTTGTCAGCTGCTCAAGGTAGCAGTACTAATATTAAAGTGTCCCTTCTTTGACAGGTAGAAGCTGTATTGTGTGTCTATTTTATATTTTGCATCACATTTTTGGTCCATTTTTCATAAAATTGTGTTTTTGGCAAATTAGTGACAAATCACTAAAGACTGAAGTTAGAAAATGACAGACATTTGAGTTTCAGATTTTATACCCTTCAGAAAATTCATACTAATGCAAGACCTATTCTATTATCTTTCTAAGTTTATTAGAGCAATATTTAAAAATTGTCCTTCTTGTTGTGCCTTTGTCCCACTTCTGTGTATGGCTTTGTCCAGATTTCTTGCTCTGAAGTGAAGTTGAGAGGTATGACAAATGTGTCAGGGCCATCACAGTCAGCCAGAGAGATTTCAAATTGTGACATGCTTGTTGCACCCCACTCCCCATGTAGTGACTCTGGATGTGTCCAAGCAAGGCAAGGAGTAGTTGTATCTACCTTGGATGGGGAGGACACACTGCATAAGTACTACAGTGGCTTTTCATCTGTCCTTGATTTTGCAGAATGGTCTGGTTTCTGTCATATTTTGTACTGTTGATTTATGCTTATTACTCAAAGTGCCTGTTGCTCTGTGTTTAAGTAGCAATGCTTTAATGACCATAAGGTAAGCTTGTCTGACATCGTAAGATGCAAGTAAGCTTTAATAAGCATACTGTTAAAGAATTGCCAACATTGAAAGCCTTTCTGTTGTTGCCATGCAGAGAATACTTGACTAGATAATGTATAAGCCTTGGGTATTAAAGGACAGGATTCCATTATTTTAAAAAGCTCATTACACTTGTTGGAGACTTCCAGTCATCTCTACAGGCTTTACCCGTAAACTAAACAGAATGCCAATCATGTGTGGTCCATAACCTGTACAGTAATCCTTTAAGCAATGTATCTTGAGCTTGTTTCTTGTTTGCTTTTCATTTTTTACTTTTATCATGTTTTCCCCATGAAACGTTGTCAGGCAGCAGGTCTTTTTTGGATAAGAAACATTTTTACAAGTGGGGGCATCACATAGATTTCTACTTTCAGCATGTTGCTTGGTACTTTAATAAAGCTGAATATATTATAATTAGAACTGCAGTGCAAGGAGAAGTAGTTTGAGTTGAGTGCTTCTGGTTTTTCTTATACTTGATTTTGACTGGCATTCCAGTAATGTATTTAAAAAGTAATTTATTTTTTCATGCCTCACAACCTTTTGTTTCCATCTAGATATTAAGTAAGCTGTCATGCAGCCAATGCATTGAAATATTTTTATTCTTCTACACTTATTTTTGTCTTGATTGGACTTTCATAATGATGGTTTGCCACCCAGGGCAGCGTATTTAATTAAAGTTAGTTTTTTTGTGGTTTTGTGCATAGCTCCTCCCCTTTATGGTTGACCACACCCCTTCCCTTTGACCCCGCCCATTCAGCGTCTCCTGCAGCCCCCCTGTGATTTGAAGTCACCAGCCGCCACTGCTGCTAATGTCATGTACTCTGCCTCACATGTAGATAAAGCTGCCGTTTGTTGCTTCTTTGATTTCCATGAAATAATAGGCCTGTCTCTATTGAGGCTAAAGCAATAACCTGTTGTACTACGTCTATCATTTTGATCTGTTGCCCAATCTGCATCACTGTATGCTATAAGCTGAAGTTTACCCTTCACTTTTCTTGTAACACAGCTCTCTGTCCAATGTACCTTTCAGTATCTTAACACGTTTGGCTAGTGTTAAATGAGAGTCACTCGGTTCTGACAAATATTGTGAAAGTTTACTTACAATCCAGCTAAGATCAGGTCTCATGCTTGTCATAACATATATCAAACTACCCACAAGCTCACGATATTTTCTTGGATCTGTAAATTCACTGTCACACTCAAAGTTTGGTTTTTGTTCGGAAGAGGTACTTCTTACTTTACAATTAGACATACCAAATTTCTCAAGAATGTTCGTAATGTACCTCTTTTGGTTCATCTTTACTTCACCTCTATTGTGGGTAAAATCAATGCCTAGAAAATGTCTTAGCTTTCCCCGATGTTTCAACTTGAATTTATCCTTGAGCATTTCTTTTACATCGTTTAGTGATTCCTTGTCACTAGCTGCTATAATGAGATCGTAAACACATATAATTAGAACTGTTTTCTCATTTTCAGCTTGCCTAGTGTACACACAATGGTCTGCAGGGTTTTGGATAAAACTATTTTCACAGAGATAATCATGCAACATTTTGATCCAGTTACGCCCTGATTGTTTCAATCCGTACAATGACATTCAGTTTACAAACCAATTTTTCATCGTTATTTGATTTCTTTTCAAAACCTTCAGGTTGCTCCATACACACCTCACAGTCTATAGGAGCATATAAATAAGCCATTTGTACATCCATCTGGTGCAATTCTAAATCATACTGAGCTGCCATCTGCATTAGACTTCATACAGATGTCATACTCACAGTTGGTGCAAATGTTTCGTTATAATCTATACCAGCGACTTGACTATAGCCTTTAGCTACATATCTAGCTTTGTAAGTCTCTGTATTATCTGCATTGTCTTTCACCGTGAAAACCCACCTACCTCCCAATGCATTTTTATCTTCCAGCAGGTTGGTGAGTGTAAATGTGTTGTTTTCTTTTAATGACTTAAGTTCCTCCTTCATAGCTCTGACCCACTTTTCTGAGTTAGACGAAGACATGGCTTCTTTAAAGCTCTGCGGTGTGTTGCATATTAATCGGTAACAATAGTCAACATTAACTGTCACGTAATCGTTGTTTTCAACTTTACACTCATAGTCTTTCAAGTATGCAGGTGGTTTTCTCTCTCTTTTAGAGTAGTGTGTATCCTGCCTTTCCTCTTCTTGCCTTACTATTGTGTCTTGACCGTCAACTTTTGAATTTAACTTAACATGTACACTTCTTCTGGTATTAAGATCTTCATCTATCACTTCTGGGTCTGTCTGAATCTGGCATTTAGCTACATTCTTAGTAAAGAACTTGACTAACCTGTGTCTAAGGACCCTTCCTGTGTCAGGATAATAAACCAGATATGATGGGCTGTTTTTATCATATCCGACAAAGATCCCCTTATCACATCTTGGGTCTAACTTCTTTTTATCTCGTCAGTATGCATAACACACTGATCCAAATTCTTGCATCCTTGAAAGATCAGGTTTCTTCCCTGTTAGCATAAAGAATGGGGTCTGCCCCACATGCCTGTTATAACATCTGTTGCGAATAAAATCAGCAGTCATTATTGCATATGTCCACAACTCTTTAGGTAAATCACTCTCTATCAACATACACCTTGCCATTTTGAACAGTGTTCTCCAATTTCTCTCTGCCATCCCATTCTGATGGGGTGAGTAAGGTGTGGACGTTTCATGTCTTATAACATTTTTACTCAATAGTGACTGAAAGTCTCTCGACATGAACTCAGTGCCATTATCTGATCTGATACACTTTACCTTTCCATAAGGAGCTGAATCTGCAATAAAATTTTCAGTCGCCTTGACTGTATCACTCTTGGCTTTCAGAAAGTAGACAAATGTTACACCCAAGTAATCATCAGTAAATGCTAAAGTATACTTAAAGCCATCTTTTGCTACTGCCTCAATTGGGCCTGCCAAATCAGTATGGACTAGTTCAAACACAGCTTTTGCTCTTGCATCTAGTTCTCTGTTTCTGCTCTGGACAAATTTCCCTTGTGTACAGGTTTTACAGTCTAGGTTAGGTCTCTTAACTTTACCTTTAATTTTCATTTATTTTTCCACTTTTTCTAATTTTGACACATCTTCAAAATTACAGTGACCTAGCATTTTATGCTATGCTTGAATGTCATAACAGCTCTGAGATGCATCGTAATGTATCTCACTATCGTTTTCTTCATCATATGTGTCTAAATAATAGAGTCTATCACACTCAATTATATCAAACCTGGTGCCGTTTTTATATGTGTCTAAATAATAGAATCTATCACACTTGATTATGTCAAACCTGGTGCAGTTTTTATATGTCTAAATAATAGAGTCTATCACACTCAATTATGTCAAACCTGGTGCCGTTTTTATATGTGTCTAAATATTAGAGTCTATCACACTCAATTATGTCAAACCTGGTGCCGTTTTTATAGATGAGTTGGTCCTGGCCTTGTTTAAAGTTGATTAAGGCCCCCTTGGATGTTGCTGCTTTAACAGAAAGAATGCTTTGTGGATACGTTGGGATATACAGTGCCTGAGTCATCATCACCTTTACTTTGCACCCCTCTGTGTCTAGCAGCCATACCTCTGCATTACCTTTCTTTTGTGCGGCCCCACAGGTTCTCGTTCTGTCAGCTAATTCCACGATGTGTTCCTCCAGTTGGAAAGTTGCATCAAAGCATTTAAACTTTTTCAGGTCGTTAATTATGTGTGACATGGCGCCAGTGTCCACCATTAATCCCTTCTGTTTTAAATCACGAATTTGATAATTGTTTATTCTGAAGACAAATGTATGATCATCCGCATCAGTTGTTTGTTTCACATTGTCTTTCTTCTTTTGTCTACAGTTACTGTCCCTGTGGCTAGAGTTTTTACACAAACTACACCACTGTCTCTAGCCTTTATGTTCTCTCCAGCATTCTCGTGCCTTATGTCCCTTTTGGCCACAGCCATAGCATATAATCTCTGCTTTTACTCTTTCCCCAAGGCCACTTACTTTCATCACATTATCATTACTTACATTGGCATTAAATTTCTTGGTATGTTCATAGCTTCTCAACCTTGTTTTGAACTCACCAAAGCCCAACCTATCATCATCTTGTGTGATGTGTACTGCAAATGGTTTAAAAGCTTCAGGCAACCCTTTCAGGATCATCGCAATTAGTAATCCATCACTGAGCTTCTCCCCAGCATTTCTAACTGCTGTTATGGCCGTCTCAGCCCTAATAATATAGTCTGTGACACTTTCACTGATGGCCTTCTGGAGGCTTGTTAATTCAGTGTATAGGCTAATTACCCTTGGCTTCCCTTTCCCGGCATAATGGTCTCTCAGGATCTGAAGCGCTTCTCTACCGTCATCTGCAGCCTCTCTCACGATGAGGGACAAATTTTGTTGTCTAAGAACTGTATTAGTTCTGCATATGCATCCTCATTTTTCTCAGCATTGTCGTCACCTTCCTCCTCATTCTTGTCGTCTTATGTATCTTGTTGCACATTTCTCAAAATGGTGTCTTTCAGCCCTAGAAAACGCAGGTGTCCCAGAAACTTTGTCTCCCACAACTTGTAATTCTTCTCATCTCCGTCAAAACATAGTCTGTGCCATTGGCTTCCTACTTCCCTCCTGGGCCCATAACCTGTTGGCAGTATCATCTTAAGGGTAAGACAGTTGGGTTAGACATACACTTACAGAGGAAAATAAACACACGTGAAGGCAATCAATCTGGTTAAAAATGGAAGAGGGGAACAACCCTCGCTTCTTCCTTTATTATAAAGCATATGATCATGTGACCTCTCTTGACCTCTCCCACCAATGACGTCAGTGTAAAAGCACACATACGATCATTCACTGTCTTTATTATTATCAGCCAACAGTTACAAACATTATACATCACTTATAAGCTATCCAGTCATTATCAGTCAATCATTACATAGCTCTTTCAAATCCTGCCTTCTTTTAAACCTCATTCCTCCTCTGCATGTATTGTTCCCACAGTTTCCATTTATTGTATGTAATTTGCTCCTACCCCCAGTTCCAGTTGTTTATCTCTGTTGCTATATTCACCACTTCTAGTAAAGTTGGTTTAGACTTTCATTTCCATTTCCTAGTAATTATTTTTTGACAGCCACCATAGTTAGACTTGGCAAGGCCTTACTATATCTAGGAAATTCGGATTGTGTGTCAAAGATAAAAAAAATCCTTAATTATATCAATTTGCTCACACTGTATCTCTGACAGAGCAGTCTGCAGGGAATCTTTAGTCTGCCAACTCATTACACTCCCAGAAAATATGTTCCCAATTACTCTTTTCTTCCCCATCACACCTCCAACATTTGCTATTCACCTGAGGAAAGATTCTCTGGAGTCTACTTGGTATAAAAATACTTAATGTAAACATTTCCAAGCAAAGATCCTAAATCTTCTAGACTTTGTTGCATATTTGGGAGACATACAGATATCCCCTAAAAGTTCTTTGTGAATTGCTTATTCTGTCTCTCTTCCAAATCCTTTCTAACCTCCTCTGATTAATTCTTAGAGTTATCATGCAATATTTGGTATGTTCTACTAATTATTCCTTTTTAACAGCAGCATCTGCTCTAAATTCTACTAAAATGTATAGACAGGTTTTAAATGTTCCTGAATTGCCTTGCCATTTTGATTTGCTTCACTAGCATGTAATTTGCCTACTTATGCCTTCATTAGCATATTCTGCACTTACTGAGTTTTGAAGCTGAGCTTGACATGCACAGCTGTTTAATGAATACAGATTGGCATGCTCACAGCTGCTCATTGCTTATACTGTGTTAGCAGAAAGTATAGGCATTCGTGAGTCTAGGCTTAAGTCTTTACTCAGAAATTTGATACTATTATTTTCTAAAATGGTACTTGATTGCATACATTTTATGTCAAGGGTTATGTAACATTCGTGCCACTGTTTTCCAGTTAAACAGTTAAGAATTTATTTTATTTTATTTATTTATTTTTACATTTGTTGGCCGGGATTGTCAGACTGAGCTGGAGCCCTTTTTCAGCAGAGGCCCCAGGGAGAAAACTTCCATCATATTAAACAATTTTTCATTATAACTTGGCATTAAACAGCAATAACATCTACAGAGCGACGGTTTAGTTGAGCAGTTCAATAAAACACCAAAATTCATGTTAAGAAAAGTAAATGATGCCAGTATTAAGAGATGGGACTAGCATTTACCCTAGATGATGTTTGCAATAAGAAATGCCACAAATGTCAACCAGGTATACACCATTTGAACTCTTGTATAAAAGACAGTCAAGAGAACTATCTGAATTTGCTAGAGGAACTTGGTAAGAAGAGAAAACGTCATTCAAAAATGTTATACAGCACCACACTAACATAAAAGAAAGACTTAGGAACAAATTTGTAAAGGGTAGCATGAAGGTAAACTTTTGGAATTCAAAGACAGCCTTGCCATGGTCCTTTTGTAAGAAGACATGCAGCACCATGGTAGGCTTTCTTTGCTGCCATGCTACATGCTAATGAGGTAGTATGAGTGAGAAACATATTCTAATTAGCCACGTAGTCTCCTTGTGGTAAGATCATGGCATTCCTGGGTCTTTACAATAATGAACATGGCCAAAAGGTAGATGTAAATGCTGGGGAGTTTAGTGGTAAGGCATTGTTAGGTTTTGTGTGTGTGTGTGTGTGTGTGTGTGTGTGTGTGTGTGTGTGTGTGTGTGTGTGTGTGTGTGAGACTAAATGTGTGAGTGTTTGTATGTATGAATGTGTGTGTGTCTGCCTGGGAGGTAGCAGCTGGGGAGTTAATGAAGGGTAAGGTAGGTGTGTGTGTGTGTGTGTGTGTGTGTGTGTGTGTGTGTGTGTGTGTGTGTGTGTGTGCGCACACGTGTGTGTGTGTGTGTGTGTGTGTGTGTGTGTGTGTGTGTGTGTCTGTGTGTGTGAGTGAATGGATGAGTGTGTCTGTGAGTGCTATTGGGTGGGGGGGCCTGTTGTGTGTGAATATGTGTCTGCATGTGTGGGTGGGCTGGGATGGCTGTAAGACCAGGTTTCATTTAAATGTAGTTTGTTGACAAAAATGCAGTATTCTCTTTGCATAAGTCTAGAAATGCAGACATCTTATAGCAGGCCTTCCCATTTTGCATGCAGTTTCAGTAAATGCATTTTCAGTCAGTGAAAATAACCTTGAGTCAAGAATATTGATAAGAATAAAATGTCCTATCAGAATGTACAGTGCACTGAGTACAAACATGAGTCTTGGGAATCAAGGTTAAAGAGGTGTGTAGGAGATACTTCAGACTGATACGCAGAAAGTCATTGAAGTGCAGTCATTAGAAGTTTGGTACAGACACTCAAGAGCGAGTGTAGGAGTCGGGTCAATTATCCATCATTCCAGAATATTAATGATATTATTCAAGAGGAAAGGAACTATTCTGAGTATAATGAGTGCAGATGCTACAGACATTATAATGCAGTCTATTTTAGTTCAGCAGCACTGTTACTGGAGACAGTAAGATCTGATTTGGATATTGTTGATGTCTACGACACTGTACATAATAAAACATTCTTAAACTACAGTGTATGCAGACTTTTATTCTGAAAGGGACAAGGAGGTTTGGTACATAAAGGAGAAACTGCCATCTGTTCAGCATGGTTTTGGGTAATTAAAAGATAAAGGCATTTGTTTCAGTCTCATTTCTGTTTCTTTCAATTATTTCCAGTTCATTCCAGTATTCTACATTCATATTGATTTTTACAATGACAAACCATCATTGATGGAGGAGACAATATTTGCAGTTAAAGTAAGTCCCAAAACCCTATTGGAGACATGCAAATCTATTAGCAGACAGACTATTCCTGGGATTCAATAAACTCCATGCAGGAATAGTGCTATTCCTGCACAGAGTAGTTTGTGTCCATGTAGCCACAGCAGCGCGCCTTGCATATTCATGAAGGTGCGGTGCTGTTTAGGCTAAATGGACACAAAGCACGAACGAGTGCAGGGGGCATGCTGAAGTAGTGAATGGACTATGAACATGCCTCCTGGACTCAGAAAGTGCCGTACAGCACTTTCTAAACCCAATCTGGCATAATGTTAGAGAATTTCTCTAATATTATGCCAGTATTTCTGTATCCGTGGACACTGAAATAAAATAAATGATCATTTCAGTGTCTGCGGACACTGAAATACATACGGGAGCAGGCAAGCAATGCAGGGGGGTGTGACAGGTTCTGTGACACACCCCCAGCATTGTAAAAGTGCCATATGACAAGTCGCAACCTGCTAAAGCAGGAAATATGAACATGTGCACAAATAATGGGGGGGGGGGGAGTCCTAAAAAGGGACACTTATTTAATGTTGCCCTCACACACTTAGAAAGGTGATAGAAAACAGGTCATGCATTAGCAGACATTTCCAAAGGATAGAAGTCTGAAAATCAAATGTATGCCATTATTCCCTGACAGCAGTCAATGTGGGCAAAGGCACAAATAATGGGGTGACAAAGCACTAAAAATAGGGACACTAATTGAATATAGCCCTTGCAAACTTAGAAAGTTGATAGAAAACATGATATGCATTAGCATGAATTTTTGAAGGATAGAAGCCTGAAAGTCAAATGTATGCCATTATTTCCTGACATCAGTCCTCAATGACTTGTCAGAAAGCCTCAATACTCACTATATAATATAGTAATATAATAATAATATAATACATCTTTTTTTTTACATGTTAAGGAATGTTTAAGCATAGCTAAGCAGGTGTGCTTGTTGTGGTCCTCCGCTTAGCATTGCTTAAACATCCCATAGGAGATAAAAAGAAATATACAGCTGGAATTCTGAAACTGAGATAGTTTATTGGTTAGAATCTTGGCTTTACATGCAGGGGTTCATGGTTCGAGTACTAAGACAGACAAGTTATTTTTACATGGGAAAGCAGTGTTAAAATTATTTTTTTAAACTAAAAGTATGTAGTAACTGATTTTTGTCAACCAGGGTAGTGTAGCTGGTGTAAAATGGAAGTGTGAGTGCGTGTAACATATGAAATCACACATGTATACACAAGTGTCTCATACAGTATAGTCACACCCCTTGTTAATGTAATGAAAGCCCATAGAGGGAAGTCATCTCAAGTAAATCATATATACCTACTAAATGAAGCCATTATCCTGACATTTTTTTAAATGAAAAGTGAGCAATGGTTAGCAATGCCCAGCTATGCTTGCCAGGTTTAAACATTGCTTACATGTGATTGCTAAGCAGCAGGCAGCTCAGCTATGTGGATTTTGTGCACTGTTAAGCAGTGCTCAACAATTACCCCTTTAAGCACTAATCAACCCAGCTTAGTGGATTTGCACATTGCTAAGCTGTGCTCAGCATTTTTGAAATGGTCTGATGATGACAAAGGGTGGGAATATGGCCTTATTTAAATCATGCAGGTGGGAATATGCCCAAAACCTGTTTAGTTTGATCTCTGCAGGAACATGTCTGGCATTGGAGAGGGAGCGTGCTTTTGGGTGCAGAGCAGGAGCATTCAGGAGTCCAAGGTCATGGCTGGACTCCTTGTTGAAAACAATGATGAAAGACTGCCGCAGGGCCAACACAAGGGCTTACAGTAAAAAATGGAGGCCTGGGACTATATCGATTGTGATCTCCCAGTTCTACTGGCATCCCCTGGACTGGTGAGCAAACATGGCACCACTATGCTGTACTAAAGCAGATGAAGGGAGCACTCTTGGCCTAGTGGATCCAAGATGCATGGGCACAGAATGCTCCAGTAGTGAGTAAGTATCACTATCAATTAGGTTTTAGCAAATACTAGCCTCAGAATGTGATAGACATGTATGCATAATGTATGTTTCTCTCCCCTACAGTTGCAGCAGAGAGGGCTATGAACATCAAAGCTCATGGTGACAGACTACTGAGGCTGTGCTGACAGGCTGGTGAATACAAATCTATTTTGCAGTATGTTGCTCAAATAGCTAAGAAGGAGTACATTGCTTACTGCTAGTAGGTATAATGTTACTGTGTGAACTGAATAAATAAAAATGTTTGACAGACTAATATTGATGTGCAACAAAACTACCTAAAAATAACTGTTGCGTTTATTCTGGTATGTTGTTGTAGACATTCAAAATATATACAGATTCTTCACAAAAAATATGGCTGTGACAGCATACATTAACTGAGCTTCTTCTGTGAACCTGCTGTAAGAAAACTGTAGATGGTGGAGCTGTAAAACAAGATATAACTGAAATGTGAAATATATACTGCACTAAGCTCTGAACCCTGAATACTAATTTGTAAATTTTCAAATTGTGTTACATCCAGCATTGCCTTGTGTTAACCTTTGCTTTCCAGATTGTAGTAATCCAAAGGATTAATGCACAGTAAATAACTATCTGTCATGCATGCATCACAGGATTACAAGTTCAGACTGTCTAACCAAGAGACTATTAGGCAGAAATCAGTGAAACTCAACACAGCAATTATTCAGTAGTTCAGTGTGATGAGAAATAGCTTAGTTGTCAATTTTGCACATACAGACATCATTCAAATCCAGGGAGTGGTACTAAGATGTGTACACATCTACACACAAGGAATCAGGAATAAATGTAAAAACAGTCAGGTAGTGTTAACAGATATTTTCTCCACAAATTGTACAGGTAAGTAAATGTTGGTAGTAGCTGTATGAAGGGTATACTAATAAACTCTGTACAACTGTTCAACTGTCCCACCACATGCCTGCAAATGACAGCAGGATAGGTACATACAACATACAATCTTCCATATTCATGTCTCTCAAGTATCATGTTGTCATGACTAGTGGTCACTGCTGCCAATAACCCTGGACACAGATAGGAAATCAGTTGAAGGATGCCTATAGCACACTCACATAACAGCAGTTCAGGGTACCCCTTCTGTGCCAGATATGTAACCCTGACATGTCCAAGTCCCCTCTAGCCATGTACCCAGAGTTGTCACAGTTTGACCCATACCATTCCAGGTTGAGGGTTTAATAGGTATGCTTGTGCTACAGAAGCTATGGGCCATAGGCAGATGTAAAATGAGGGCAGACCTATAGAGTACTGAGCAGTACTGTTGTGGAAAACAGAAGCATAAACAGTTGTTAATTTATTTTATTTTATTTTAAAGATATTTCCATTTTCAGTAGAAAAATCTATACTAGTGGAAAGTTAATCAGGTTTGAGAGTTTAGATTGTTATACCTAGTTGTTTCAGGTTAAGACAATGATGTGACTAGTTTTATAGAGTTGTTAATATGTTGGTCAAAGAGATTATTAACAATAGAGAATGGTAATACCTAACAGTTTAGTTGTAGAGTCAGGTGAGATGAAAGTAGCACTGTTGGAGGAGATATTAAAGTTTAAGAGAACCATGTTTCCATGGTATTAAAGACATTTTGGGTAAGAGAGATCAGTTCTGAAGTGGAAGATGCTGAGCAGATGAGTGTGTGAATCATCAGCATATTGAATGCATGTAGCTTTTCTATTTGTGAGATAGGAATTAAACCATGTAATGGCTGAGGAATCAAGTGGTTGACCGGTTCTGATTAATAGTGTCTAAAGTTGATGATGAATACAGCAATAGGTCTATAGTTAGAATAGTCAATATCAGGGATGATTTCTTCTTTGATGGATTTTGCTGTAGTTCAAGGTAGAATTTTCTTTTTGTCAGATACTGCCTTTAGTTAAATTTCTAAGCGAAAGTCAGGGTTATTTCTTTGTCTCATTTTCAAGAGGAAGCATTTTTAGGGTTTCCAGTACATAACAAGTTCAGTTCAGTCTGAAGGTCTGGATTAAAATTTTTGATGGTGCATACTTTTTTTGTAATGTGTGGGGATGGTACAATCAGTCTTCCTAGTAGTTATGAAGTGATCAAGTGATCAATCAATCAGGGCAGGGTTCCTGTTCATGGTTTCTTGAGGATGTATGTTGTTACCAGGAGCAGGTACATGCAGATGATATAAAGGGATTTTTGAATTTAATTGAAGTTTAGCATTGATGACTTCTATCTTGTTATCTTGAGTTGGAGAGTCTGGAAGGTAGTGATATTCAGATGATTCTTAAAAGAATAGCAACACCACCAAGTCTTACTATATTATAGCCCTGGGGAATAATTTCAGTGTCTTTAGTAGTAGGTTTTATCCAGGTTTCTGAGAGGCAGAGAATATCAAATGATTGAGTATGAAGGAGGGCATGCAGGTATGGTACTTTGTTGTTTATGCTTTGGATATTAAGATGGCCTATTAAGAAGGTGCTATTAAGTTTAGGTATAGACACTGAAAGTAGGACCAGGGTTAGGGTGGATGTCTCCATCTAGGAGGGAAGGATTAGTAGGTTTGTTTAAGAGGTTAATCCTTAGAAGGGTTTCTATTTTAGTTTTGTTCTCAGAATGCACGACATAGTTGAGGTGTGAGAGTCTATGGAATTTAGGTAAATGATAATTAGGGGTAGAAGAAATATTTGGGTATGGGATAAGTGGAAGGAGAAATGTTGTTGTGTGTTTGCTAGGGTGGCAGTGTTGGACATAAAATGGTTTTTCATAGTAGGACAGGAGGTACATTGAGCATAGGGTGGAAAGAAGTAGGAGTGAGAATAAGAGCTGGGTAGTCTGGTAGGAAGCCATAGTAAGAGGAGTAGGAGTATAATAGACAGATATGAGAAAGTATGAGTGGAGAAAGTAGAGAGGGATATACTACTGAAGAGGTTAGAATTAGAACCAGGAGAAGCAAAGAGGGGATAGGAGTAAAACAGAAAGAGGAGTTAAATAAGGGGAAGTTAAAATGGGAGGGGGAAGTGAAAGGAAATAAGAAAGGAGAGTATAGAAATGAGTGGGAGTGTAAGGTGGAGAAAGGGTATTGGGTTGGGGGTGGAAGGAGAAGGATTGGAGGGTAGGATAGGGGGTGTGTCCAGAGAGCTATAAGATAAGGACCCTGGGGTAGGGAGGGAGTGGAACTGAAGGTGGGCTAGGAAGGAGACAATCAGAAATGCAGGTAATGGACTTTTTGTCTCGCCCCCTCATCTGGATCAGTACAATAATTTATATACTATGGGTATGGTTTACTCCAAACCTAATGCTGGGACATGTGTTATATTATCATTCTTATATTTGATTGGTTGCATGTTAACATACCTTGTTCAAATACCATTGTTGGTGGCCTGTTGCCATCAATGTTACTAGCATGCTGTTACAATGCATGCCGTTGTTCCTTTTTTGCATGTGTTCATTTTGCCATACAACTATTCCAAATCTGTTTTATGGGGTTAATTGGAACACCTATGCATGTTGTTATAACTAATCTGGAACTGTGTTGTTCATGAGTAACCAACATATTTTTTAAAACCTCAACACCATAACACATTTGGGAAGGCAGATCCCAGCAGATCTGCCTGTCCTGCCTCATCTGGTCATGGCACCGGGCCCCAGCACATCTGGGACCCAAATTGGGAGTTCCTTGTCTGCTGGTCCTGCACCACCTTTGGAAGGAACCACCTCAGGAGACGGGGCCTGTCCCCCCCAGGAGCAGGCGAGGACAAGAGCCTGTCACCCTCAGTCATTTCTCAGGTTTGGTCTGCAGCACCATCTGAGCTGAGTTGTGTGGGCAGCTGCACCAGATTGAGGGCCACCTGGTGCACCTCGAGGGGCAGGCCGTCCCTCCTGTCCAGCTCCCAGCACAGCCACCTTCAGGGGCATGAAGGAGCAATGGTGACTGCCCATGGGTGGGGACCTTAGTCCCACTGTATCCATTTGGGGGCTCATGGGCTTCTGATTCGCAACCACTTTTCTCGTCAAAGGTGTTTACCCCTCATATGTCATATACCACCCCATCTGCTGTCTTCTGTGTCTTATCTGTCTGCAAATGCTACCTATCCTACCCAACCTACCTCTCCAAACACATCTAGAGCCCCTCCCCAACATCCCACTCTCACATTAAAAAAGGGGGCATCTGTCCCGCAAGAAAAATAAATTGTTGCCCCGTACATAGCTCTACATTTCACCACCATGTCCAGTGATGTAAATCAATCTACAACCAAATTACTCTACAAATGTTTGTTGCCAGAACCCCTGCCTATGGGGTGTGAGGCTGTAAATTCCAAATTTGCCACATCAGTCACAGCTGTTGCTGCCGAAGAAATGTAGAGCTATGGTCTTGTCCTACACCCATCCTGCACATCTCTAGCTGCTTTTCATAATATTTTACCCTCTGCTTGCCCCCATTTCACCACTTTCTTATCACCCTTTTTTCTTTTCTTTAAAGAAAATTAGTGCAGGTGTAAGCAGAAGTAAGTGGTGCTAATTGAAGCTAAGAGGGTTTATTTAACTGTCTCGTAGCAATGCTTAGCACCATGCAAAACCACACAAACCCACTTACAACTGCTTAAAAGTACCTTAATCACGCTGTTTCGATCAGCCCTTGTTCTGCCCGGCAACAAAATAATCAGCCCTGCCAAGTCTCAAACCCAAGATGCTATGCACTACAATCACAGCAAAGTACCACTACCCCATCTCAGCTGTGTGAAACTGTAATGCTTTTACAAACATATCATTCAGTCTGATCATTTAACATTAATGAAAAAAAGTAATCACTTCCTAGTCTGCCACCCAGGACCCTGTGCACAACAATCACAGCAACATACCTCTGCACCATCTGAGCTGCAGGAATTTGTACTTTTTCACAAACATATCATGCACAGCAGTCATATCTATATATATATATATATATATATACACACACACACACACACACACACACACACACACACACATATGCAGAGATATATAGACAGATAACCAACCTCTTACTGCAACAAATCTGCCAAAAGCCCAACAAATGGGGGGATAAAGGGCAAACAATAGTGACATTTTTGAAATATGGCTGTCATACGCGTAGAAGTTTGCTAGAGTGGCGTGGTGTGCTTTACCATACAATGCCAGACAGATTCCGGGTCTGAAACACATGAGTGTCAAAATGTACTGATTTCAATGTTAACACCAAAAAGCCTGACTGTGATAGACTGTGTCCTTGGCGTCTTTTTGTTTTTACTGATTTCAAT
This sequence comes from Protopterus annectens, assembly GCF_019279795.1. Classification (NCBI taxonomy): domain Eukaryota; kingdom Metazoa; phylum Chordata; order Ceratodontiformes; family Protopteridae; genus Protopterus; species Protopterus annectens. The sequence goes on along the minus strand of NC_056740.1, from coordinate 90,358,413 downwards.
GTTGACATCATCCCAGTGATTTCTCAAAAACCCACAACTGTTGTGGCCAGCAGACAAAACATATGAGCCACACATCAGGACAGTGTCTAGACATCTGGACAGTGGAGTGGTATGACTGCAGTCATGTAACAGAATGGAAAAACCCATGACAGCTGCAAACCATGTCACCCAGCACCTTCTGAACCACAGTAAGACCAACATGACACTACTGTACTGTAGGAAAAAGCAGATAGTGGTGCATAAATGTCCACCCACAACCATTTGCACCACAGTCACAGCAACATAGCAATACCCCAAATGAACTGTAGAGTAGAGTGACTGTTTGAAAGAACATATCCTGATTCCCAGTCACACAATACACTGACAGATACTGGCCCAACTCACAGTGTACTGGGAATCATGAGGTATTACAGGACCTTTCTCAGTCTGCCCCGACAAACATATATACCTGACAGACCACCAGCAGCCGTAGCAGCATGCACAGTCAGATAGAAAAATGATCTGTGACACTCACATCTGCTACTCTTCCTACCCAGCCAAACAAATATCTACACACAACACTGCTACACAATCTTGGCAGTCATTTCACAATGGCCAGACATACATAACTCTCATATGTACAGATTTCCACAAAATGTCCAGGGTGTGAGACCATAATCATTGCTACTGCCACATACCACTGCCATGAGTCTGCTAGGTCAATAGGGTGATACCATGTGTGCAGTCAGTAAATAATGATATCACATACCTCTGACCCCCTTACTGCAAGACATCTGGACAAAGCATGACATACATGGGGGACAGGGGGGCGGAAAGAGGGACCTATCTCACATAATGTTGTTACAAAATGAAGCAGCTGACAGAGTCACAGGCTTTGTTGTAACATAACATTCCTGAAAGAGATGATGTCTGAAACATAAATGGATGTTAACAGTTACTCTGATCACAATCCTCACAGTATCTCACTTCTTCCACAAAAATAGATGTTGTCTGAGGAACAGACCAAACATAACAGGCAAGCCCCTAGGCAGTGTGTGGACATCAGGACAGTTTAGAGGTATGTCAGAGAGATATCACTGTCAGATGTCAAGTCATACAGATAATGCATGTCTAGATGAATCCTGTTAAATTAGCAACCCTCTATGTGTATAACAGCACTACTAATTTACAATCTGTACCTAATTCTGGGGCTTTGTTCCCCATGTTGCTGGGCTGTCTCCACGTGTCCTCTCCTGAGAGGCATTCCCACCTATTGTCTGTGAAGCTGTAGCCCCCACATCTCCATAATGTCCTCCACACAGGGAAGGATAAGGGGTAAGGTACACATGAAGGCTGTAATTATAGCACTGTGTTGCTATGGCATTGGCAAATGGAAAGACAACACAGCTGCTCTGGATGAAAGTAGCAAGTGGGAGACACTGACTGGTGCACAAGCCATCACCTGTGCATAAGCAGTACCTACAAAAGGCAAGCTGCTGCCTATGCAACACAGGTCTCAACCCATCTACACAAAGTCAGACTGAGACTACATAAACTTAGCTATTTGCATTGTTGTGAGGGAACTCATGAGCACTATAACAGGTATGTCAATAATGTAAGCATGTAATGGAATGCAGAAGGGGGTATGCAATGATGTCAAATGGGACATTAAACACTAGGCCACAACAAGACCTGTTGGACTTACATGCTACTGTCTAGCACCTATGGCCATTACTGCTTCCCTCTCCTAAACTTTCAAAAACAGAAAACAAGCTACGATCAACAAAGGGAGCCAAAAGATCGGTGCACCAAAGTCAAGCACTTGTGCAAATCCAAACTGACGGTTTATTTAAGCCACAAGAAAATATTTGTACACAGCTTTTCATCGGCAAGTCTCTGCCAACTTCTTCAGAACATTACAAAATATTTAAAAAAACGTTTAAAAACATCACCATTGATGTAACTAATTTAACTGTTACAAAGTAGCCACAAGATGGTAACACTGCCTCCTTCAGTTAAAAATGAAATCTACATATTTAAATAGATTTCAACTAAATTCCCATACAAGCATTAACCCATCCACATCACTTAAGCACACAAAAGTCAAATCATTAAAAACAGTCACTGTCTATTAAAATAGGAAACCTGTACAATCATCACAGAAATCCCTACTAATTAAACTACAAATTCACAAAATATAAATTTATAACTAATATCCAGCGCTGATAAATACACTCTGAAGTAACCATAAAACTATAATTTTATGTCTAATATCCAGCACTGATAAATACACTCTGAAGTAACCATAAAACTATAAATTTATGTAAACACAAGATACACAACACTATGAATATATTCTGATAATATAAAATAAAAATATAAAATAGTGTAATGTTAAAAATGAAAATATTGGTTATGCGTAAATAAAATAAATTAGGTTAAAAACATATTAATTATCTACCTCTTCAGGTTTTTCAATTTCAAGACACAATTAATTGACAACATATTATTCAAACCTGGATAATGATATGCTTCAAGTTTTAACTGCCATAACAGTTCCTTGAGTTCCAAAGTTAATGAATCGGGACCTCCCCTATTGTCTGGTACAACCTGGTCTATCACAGTGAAATTGAATTCATAGTCAGGGCACTCCTTGATATGCTTAGCTAGGGCATTGACCATTTTCTCCTTCCTGATTGCATAGATATGTTCATATAGGCGCTCACAAAATTTTTGATCCGTTTTGCCTATATAATACACAGGGCATGAAGAACACTGAGCCAGGTAAACTACATGTGTACTAGAACAATTGTACCTCCCCTTAATTTTGTATTTGGTATCTCTAATCATAAAGAAGGTACCTGCTTTGATAAATCGACAATATCTGCACATACCACATTTGAACATACCTAATCTAGCATGAGAAATCCTAGTTTTAATTTCAAGTATGTTTTTTAAATTGAACCCCCTCCTAAAAATCACTTTGGGGATCATCCCCAAGGATTTTGGTGCTTGGTTGTCTGCTGTAAGCAAACACCAGTTCTTCTTGATAATAGAAAAAATATCTCTCGCATCCACACTATAAGTAGTAATAAAGCTACAAACAAAGGGATCTCCAGTGTGGGCATTATCTAATGCTAAAATTGGTTCAGCACTAGAATTCCCTAAAATAGGTAAATATGCTCCATTCTCCCTCTTGGAACATACCTCCTTACAGAAGTCTGTGATCAAAGATCCAGGGTAACCCCTGTTCAAAAAAAGATCTCCAATGAAGGCACATTCTTCCAAGAAGTCACAATCCCTTGAAACCATCCTGGCCGCTCGGACCAATTGGCCCTTAACTATCGATCTCTTCTGGTGGATGGGGTAATTGCTATCGAAATGTAAATATGTGTTTGAAAAGGTGGATTTCCGATGGATTTTGGCAACATAACATCCCTGTGATATATCCTTAGCCAAGTCAACATCCAGATAAGCTATTTTCTCCATGGAAAAGTTAGAAGTAAACTTTAGAAATTCGGTAGATGTATTAAAGCTTTTCAGAATTGATTCAGCCACCTCTCTATCACCACTAAGGATGATAAAAATATCATCCAAAAAATGGGTGTACATTTGGACTTTCTCTTTAAAGATGGGGTTTGAAAAAACAAACTCCTTCTCCCAAAAAGCCATCACCAAATTAGCCACGCTCACCCCACATGGGGAACCCATGGGCACCCCTATACATTGCTGGAACCATCGGTTATTAAAAGAAAAGAAGTTACATGTGAGGATTATATCCAACAGTTCTCTTACCATCATGATTTCTTTAGCTGGTGCTTGCTTGATAGTCAAAATCTCCTGAATCCATTCCAAAGCCACAGAATGGGGAATAGATGAGTACAAATCTATGACATCAATAGTTAAGAAGTAATTCTCAGCACTAAATGGTATTTGACTGACCCTGGCCAAAAATGACCAAGAGTCCTTGGAAATCTGTGCCTCACTAGCTACATACTTCTTCAAGATAGTATCCACTACCTTAGCTCCAGCATATGTCATGCTACCTCTTGCATTCACCAATTGGCGCATGGCGGGGGTACTGGATGTTCTGAGTGTGTCACTGGTAGGCCAACTACCTGTGATGCTGTAATTACTCATATGTCACCTGTGAATGCTACTCTGATACATATGCTTATCTTACAAATGTAAGAGATGTACATAGGGTATGTGCATACTACAGAACAGGTGCAGATGTGTGTGCTGAACTGTATGTGATATACTGAGCCCATACCTGACAACTGTCCAGAGTTTTGAAGACTGACCACATGTATGCCTCATATTTGTAGTCAATGCCTCAGACAGTTGAGTATTATCTGGCACATCATTGGCAACCCATTAAAGACTGAAGTCATAACAAATTAGCATACATTTCATTGTCAGATGTCATATTCTGCAGCGTACACCTGTGAATGTGACACTGTCTTTGCTGGCAAATAAGTGTGTTTCAGCTAGATTCATAAAGTGACACAATTTTCTGGCCTTTGCCCACCACTGATGTGTGCCTTTGTGCAGATGTCCTGCTCTAACACCCATGTCAATGCAAGCGTACCTTGTCCTGTAGGATGCTGACATTTGTGCAGTCACTGACACCTGCTTTCTAGCTGTGGAGAGCACACTAACCTTGCCAGTTCACTCATCCCATCATATGTGTAGACCCCAAATGGAGGCCCACTAAGCCACAGGAGGTGGAGTGTTGAACATTTGCATGCACATACACACCTCCAGGCTGGACAAATAGTATGTTGCATGGGTGACATTCTGGGTGCAGTTAACAGTTGACAAAACAACTACTCAATTCATATCTAGTTACAGGCCTCCAAACATGACAATGGACACCCACCACACCCATTTAGACCTGCTGGAATTTATCAAGATTCAGTCATGTACCCTGCTCCTGGGTGACTTCAAATACCTAACCATGGTGTGTCTGACCTATGCCACTGGAACATGAATGCACATAGTTCCCTCGGCTTTGTCAATGGCAATGCAGTGGATCATCTGGTCAACACTCCTACGGCAGGTGAGAATCTCATGTACCTGGTCCTGACCAACATGAGTAGCCACTGTAGCACTCATACAGTGCCATCCTCCTTGGTAATATCTGACCATATAGCCATCACTGTTCAGGTTACCATCTCCCCTGCTCCCCCTTTACAGTGTCAAACAGAATGAACTGTACACAAATGACTATAAATCCCCTCAGAGTAGGTAGAAGTAGCTGTACAGCCAACATCCCATCTGTTGGAACTAGCAGCAGTGTCCAGGCTCACACCACAATACTATGTGGGCACCCACATAGCTGTATGGGCTCAGCAGTACCTGACAGGACAATATCATCCCCATCAAAGTAGGTTAAATGCCTGTGGCGGACAACAGCAATACACAAATACCATAATAGGTGGAAATAATTTCTGGATAGCCCAAGAAGGAACAGGTGCCTCATCAGAAGCAATATCACCTTGGTCTGTACAACCAAATAATGGCTCAGGTGATGTACCCCAAGACTGTCTTTGAGTGCAAATTGGACACATCCACAAAGGCAAATCACTAGGCCTTCCACATGTGTCTGCAATTCCAGAGGCAACACACAAATCTGCTCTGTAGTGGTGGTCAATAACACCACATGCACATATGGCATAGATAAACACCACCCCCATCCCCCCAGTGGTACACATGTGCATGTACAGCCCCTGCCCCCCTCCACTCATCATCAGGAAGTTAATCCATAATGCCCTGCCAAAGGCAACACACAGAGGTCTCCATAGTCATGATACCACCCCTGGCTGCATCCCACATGAACACAGGCATGGGCTGTCAGATCCATTCCACACTGTATTCAACCACAGCCTGAGCACAGGTGTCATCCCACCTGCACAGAGGACAGCTACTGTCATCCCTATAAACAAAGGTGGAGCAATCCGCCAACCCAGCCAATATGATGCACATCAGCCTAACCAGCCTGCTCTGCAAGGGCATGGAGGCGATATTGAGGATATTATGAACAGGGACATTGGCAACATCAAAATGGCTGGGCCCACACACCATGGTATTGTCAAAGGGAGATCAGGCCTGTGAAGGCCTAGACTTCTCTGCAGTGGTCAACAAACACAGGGATGAGGGGAAGATAATGAACAATGCCTACCTTCACCTAGCCCAATCCTCTCACACTAATCCCCAAGTGGATAGGATACATAAGCCTACATAGCTAGACACCAAACTGTAGGTTACCAGATGGGTAGCTAACTGGCCCAATGATAGTAGGCACTCAGTCAAAGTAGTAGAACCCACCTCTAATAGTACATTTATCCACAATGGTGTACCCCATGGATTGGTCTGCAGACCTCTACTGTTTGAGATATATGTATGTGAGGTAAGTCAATAGCCCCGTCAGGGCTGTGAAGGTGCAGTCATGACTGGCCACAGGTGGGGATGTCAGTCCCACCATCCTCATATGGGGGCTCATGGGCCTCTGATTCCTGAACACCCTCCCTGTCCAAGGTGTTTACTCCCCTCATGTGTCATACACCACCTATGTCTGATGTCCTGTCTGTCTTGTCTGTCTCCCTACCCAACCTACCTCCCCCAGATGTACCTACAATCCTTCCCCAATATCCCACCCTCATCTTAATGAAGAAAAATGGCATCTGTTCCCCAAAATATTTCTGCCCCATACATAGGTTCATAGGTGTGTACTAGGCTAATGGCCCTGGAGCCTTTACAAGCCTAGCCCATAGGATTACACTGGCATCGTGCCACCTGACCTTAGTTCCCAGTGCATCTGTTGAGTAAAGCCACTGGAGTGATCCCTGGGGTGAATTTCCTATTTTCCATCCACTCATCAAGATTTCTCTTGAAGAGGGCCATTGAGGTGCTCTGCTTGACATGTATGGGAAGTCTATTCCATAGCATGGGCAGTCTCTGGGTTATGAACCTGTCCCTCCAGCATGTTCTGTTGATTGTGGTAATGAGGTTGAGGTCTCTGGAGCATGTGGTGCAGCGGGATTGGGATTTCTTTAGAAGTAGCATTTCTAAAAGAGCTGGGTCAGACATGGCTTTGTAAGTCAAGCAGAGATCACCTCTAAGTAGTGATATGAGACAGAGAATAGTTGGAGTTTTTTTAGTCTGTCCATATAGGAGAAATGTTTAAGGCCTAGGATCCTCTTTGTGAGGTACTTTTGTGGCCTCTCCAGTTGTTACGGGTGTTTAGTGAGGTACATGCCAAATGGGGTATTGTACTCAATGATTGGCCTAATGAGGGAAGAGTAGTGGGAGACAATAACTTCTTTCTTCCTGGATGCAAAGCCCTTAGTAACGAGATGTGCTACATAGACAGACTGTCTGATCACAGTGGCAATGTGGTAGTCAAAAGAGAGGTTGCTGTCAACCTGTGTTCCCAGATATCTTATAATGCCTTCTGTGTTCAGTGGACTACTATCAATGTGGTAATTCATGGGAACTGGGTTTTTCCCAAAGGCGATGATGACACATTTTTTGGCATTGAGCTTAAGGCCATGGTTCTGACATCAGTCATTGGTCTCAGTGAGGCCTTTCTGTAGGATGTCAATATCACTCGGGGAGTTAATAATAGCTCCCACCTTGCAATCGTCTGTGAACTTTATCGGACAGAGTCCCTTTGTGTTGGCCTGGACTTCAGAGAAGTAGATACCAAACAGGAGAGGACCCAGGACCGAACCCTGTGGGACTCCACTCGTGACTGGGTGGCAGTCTGACTTGGAGTCAGCTACTTTCACACTGTGGGTTCGACTTGTGAGCCAGTTTGCAACTCACCTAGTGATATAGGCTAGCTGTCCATTTTGCACAGGTGTCCACTGGACACATCTAATCTGGTCCAATTGGCTTGACAACACATTTCTGTTGTCCTTACCCCTCTCTCTGTGATTTGAGTGTCCAAATTCACCTCCAAATTCCATACAAATGTACAGCTTTTGCTGTCTATGAAATGACAGCTATGGACCTTCCCTACACTCATACTACACATTCTTAGCTACCTGTCATATTGTTTTCCCCTCTGCGTGCCCCTTTCTCACCACTTTCCTATAACCCCGTTTTCTTTTCTTTTAAAGGAAGTAGTGTGGGTGGAAGTGGCGGTAAGTGGGAATAAGTGAGTTTGCGCGATGCTAAGTGAAGCCAAAACAGATTAAGCATCTGTACAGTTAACCATATGTTGGCATCGCTTAGCATCACACAGACCCATCCAAACCCGTTTAAAGCTGCTTACAACTGCTTTAATCACCCTGTCTCCATCAGCCACTGTTTTGCCTAGCAACAAAATAATCAGCACTGCCAAGTCTCAAACCCAGGACTCTGTACACTACAGCCAAAACAATGTACCACTATACCATACCATTTGAGCTGAAGGAGCTTCTAATGTTTTTTCAAACATATCATGCAGTAGAATCATTCAACATTAGGAAAAACGTTCTGTGGAATCACTCAGGTTTTTATAAATACATATACAGATATATATGGAGATACATCTATATGAAAAAAAAAAAAAAAAAATATATATATATATATATATATATATTCATATATAGATATATAGAGTTTATGTTAAATGTTTGAACATCCGAAATGTCGAACATTACATGGTCAAGACCAAATTACGACATTTGGATATTCATAAATAAAAAAAAAAGAAAACACAGAAAAAAACACTTTAACAGTCTAGGTAGGAAGGCAAGCCCCCCCGCACCCCCCCACTTAAATATACCAACTCCGAGACCACACTTCAGTGCAGAAAAGGGAAATTCTCCCTATTTGCACTGTACAGTGCCATTGAAAGTCTATATTCGAGCACTCAAAATTTCGAACGTTTGTTCTCGACCATGTAATGTTCGAAATTTTGAGCATTCAAAGATTTGACAGGTACCCGATATATATATATATATATATATATATATATATATATATATATATATATATACATGCTCATAACATGTATTGCACTCATAAATGGGGGGACAATGGGCCACAACTAGGGACATGTTTAAAACATTGCTCTTAGAAATGTAGAAAGTTGCTCGAGTAACAGGGTTTGTTTCAGCATACATGTTCTGAAGGATATGAGGTCTAGAACTGAAATTATGTCATCATTTACTGACAGACATCCTCAGATCATCTCAGTGATTTACCAGAGAAATTAGAACAAATTGTGGAACACAGACAAAATATGATGAGCTATAAACCTGGATGTTCTGCAACAATCCGGCCAGTTGAGAAGTATGCTCACAAGCCTGACAGTGGGTGGAGAAAGCCATGACAATAGGGACATATCTGAAATACCTGACTAGATAAGCTGAGACAATTGCTACAGTAACACTGTCTGTTCTAACATATATTGACCAGAATAGCACAACTCCAAAACTCAATTGCTTCTCAGTAGTTAGTGCCTGAAATCCTCACACCATCCCACTGATTTGTCAGACATACACAACAGTTATGGGGACCAGACCAAAGGTATGAGCCAGACAACTGGATATCCTATAAATATCTGGACATAACATGACAGTAGGGCAAGTACACTGAGCTGCTTAGCATGTGACCAAGCACCATCCAAACTACAGTCAGACTGACACACTACCCCAAGTCAGCTATAGGGAGTTACACATGGATTTGCAAATATATCAGGCACTACAGGGATGTAACAGTAGTGGGAAAACAGTCACTGGTGTGAGCCTGCATACCCAAAAACAATTTCAACACAGTCACAGTGAGATACTGGTAAGCCAAATGAACAGTACAGTATAATGACTGTGTGAACATAAATATCATGTTTGACACTCACACAGTACCCCTACATATACTGCCCCAAATCATACAGTGTAATCTGCCTCCTGTGGTGGTATGGAACATATCTCAGTCTTCCTCTACTAACATATACAGCTGATAGACCTCCAGAAACTGGAGCAGCATGCACAGTCAAATAGAAAAGGAGCCATGACAATTAAATGTATCCCCCTCCCTACACAGCACAACAAACATGTACACACTACACTGCTACACAATCCTGACAGTCTGTTAACAATTGCTACACATACACAGACCCCGCAGCTGTACAAATTCCCAAAGAATGTCCAGGCTCTGTCCTCATATATATGGCCCCTTCCTCATAACATGTCTGGCATTCTGCTACATCACTGGGATGATATCAGGAAGGAAGGTACTAACTAATGATATACCATACCTATCAACCTCTTACTGTGTGACATCTGGACAAAGCCTGACATAATTGGGGAACTGAGGACCAAACACAGGGGCATAATTGAAATATTGCTGTTATACACTGAGAAATTTGCTGGTGTTACAGGGTTTGTTGTAACATATCTTAATTGAGGGATATGAAGTCAGAAACACAAATGGAAGTTAGCATTTACTGACTGCAATACCCATGGTATGCTACTGATTTGCCAAGGACAACAACTGTCGGGGGAACACACCAAACATAAGAGTCCAACCTCTTGCCATTCTGCGGATAGCCCTACCATTGAGAGTTATGTCAACCACATAACACTGTCAGATTGAGACCTACACAGAATATCCATGTCCACACAAACCCTGTTAAACAAGCATGAATCCAAATGAGAGTAGGGTTTAAAATAGGGGTTGGGAGGGTGGCCTAATGGTTAAGGTGTTTGCCTTATAAACACAAAGTGCAAGGTTTGAGTCTCACAAGGGATAATTGGCTAGGCTTAAAATGGCTCACAAGGGCAGTTAGCTTAGTACTAATCTATGAACCTATGAATAACAGCAAAACTTACATTCTGTCCCTAAGTCTGGAACATTCTCCCCAATTTTGTTGGGCTGTCACCACAGTTTTAGTTGTAAGAAGTATTTCTAACTACCCTCTGTGATGCTGTTCACACACCTCCAGGAAGTTCTCCTCACAGGCAAGGAAAAGGGACAATGCCCACATGAAGTACTCAATTATAGGAGTGTGTTGCCATGCCATTGGCTATAGGAATAACAACACAGCTGTTCTGCATGCAATTAGCAAGTGGGGACACCAGGTGGTGCACAAGCCATCAGCTGCTCATGGGTATGACCTACAAAAAGCAAGCTGCTGCCTATGCAAAACCAATGTATACCTTACATCTGAGAGAGAGAGGGAGACACACACACATACACACACACACACACACACACACACACACACACACACACACACACACACACACACACACACACACATACACACACACACACGCACACACACACACACACAAATACACACACCGTGAATAAAATAAAAAGACTTGGAAACTATACTTGGAAAATAAAAAGGTTTGTCAAACAAGTAAGCATGTAATGGAATGTAGTAGGGGGTATGTAATAATGGGAAATAGGAAGTTTAACAAATATGGCTCAACCAGACTTGCTGTACTATATTTTGCTGATCAGCACCTTTGGCCATAGCATCTGGGTCTGTCTGCAGTGACATAGATCACAGCTCATGCCCCTGAGTTGCCCCAGGAAAGAATGGCTCACATATGAGTACTACTGGAGTGTCTGTTGAACAATACTTACTGTGACACTGCTATTAGATAACCATATGTTACTTCTGAATACAGCTATGATAAACATGTTTGTCTCACAAATCTGAGAGACCTATATAGGGTATGTGCATAGTAAACTACTATTGCAGAAGTGTGTTGAACTGCATGTGATATACTGAGGTCATAACATTCAACTGTCCAATGTTATGCATACTGACCATATGTGTGCCTCATATTTGTAGTCATTTACTCATAAGAGTTGGGTTATGTCCTGCAAATCATTGGCAAATTTGTGAAGACTGACATTAGAACATAATAGCATAGATATGAGTGTCAGACATCCTCCAGGGTACTTCTGTGTATGCAAAGCCTACTGTGCTATCAACTGACTTAAGTGTGTTACAGCAATATTAACAAAGTGTCAATAACTTTGGACCATTGCCCTCCATTTGTGTGTGCTATCCTCCAGATGTCCTGCTCTAACAGGCTGAGAGGTATGGCTGAGCAGGAAGAGTGTAAATACAGTGTACCATACTGACATAGAACATAAATGTATATCAGGTATTACCTGTGCACAGGTATGTATGAGTAGGTGTAGCTGGAAGTCTCAACACAACAGACATAAGATGCAAAATGTCAGGTAAATAAGCTATACATGTTGTATACTTGTGTAATCTTAGTAATCTTAGTTTCAGTGCATCCAACAGACATAGATTTCCACAGCTACTGGTTGTTGCATTGCCCTGACACAGACATGAGTACTAGAATAAGCATGATTATCCATTTGAAACTGGAGAGGTGTCCAGCATTGTCATGACATTATGTCCATGCCTACTACAAACAGTTATATAAGCACCTACATAGCTGTATGGACCCAGCAATACCTGACTTGTAAAACCTGCCTCCACCAAGGTGGAGTAATCCCCTTTGGTGGACAGCAGAAATACACAAACCACATAATCAGTCACTATACTGGCTGTAGAATGACAATTGGGAGCAAGCACCAACTTGGAAGCAGGTCAACCTTTGTCTGAACAAGCATATAAGGTCATAGGCATGTCACTGTAAGGCTAACTATGAGTCCAAATTGGACACATCCACCAAGGACCATAACAAGGCTGTCTTCACATATATCTTCCATCTCAGAGGCAACAACCCAATCCACCCTGTACTGGTGGTCAGTCACACCACATACACACACAGCATAGCTATAGCCATCCCACTGCAGACAGGTTAAGGGAAAACATCACTCCCCTGTCCCACCATTAGTATAGGTGGATATGCACAGCACCTGCACCCCTCCCCTCATCATCAGGAAGCAGGTACATAATGCCTACTCAAAGACAACAAAATAAGACTCCATTGGACCTGATAACATCCCTGTCTGCATCCTACATGAACTCAGGCATATGCTCGCAGCTCCTTTACATACTGTACTCAAGCAAAGCCTGAGCACCATTGTCATCTGATCTGCAAGGAAGATGGCGACTGTCATCCTTCTACACAAAGATGAAAGATGAATGGTGGATTATGCAATTTACTGGCTCTCATTGGGGGAACATGACACATCATGATCAGGAGGGCAATGCAAGCTCATACTTTGCTGATAGATGACAGGGGTGTGATGTGGTCATCCGTGGTGGCTAATGATAAACAATGTTGATGTTTAGGTTCTGTAAAGAATGTTGACCAACGTGTGAACTCCTATAATGTGTTTCCCTGTTTATGTCTTCCAGGTGACATGCCACGTGTCTGTCAGCCCTAGTACTCTGCAGCTGAAAATGAGGCTATTATCTATGTTAACACAGGATCTGCGAGAGTGGACTGCCCTGTGGGACAAGCTGGTCCACAGGGTGAACAACACTGGCCACCATGGCTGCACATATGATCAGGTCAGGCATTGTGCGACTGACTTGATCCGTAGTTCCTGGCAAAGGACTGCTGCCGTGGCCACGGACCGTAAAGCTACAGGTGGGAGTCCTGCTACAAAGGCCCCACTTACAGCAACAGAGGATCTCCTTGACAACCTTGGGGTAGCCCCCAAACACCAGCCAACACAAGAAAAACAAGTCATGGAGGTGGGTGGCACCCAGGCAACAAGTGAGGAGTGTCCAGGTAAGGCCACAGTGCACATCAATTGAATCATGTAGCAGTCATACTGGCTTCTGTAGAGTATCTAGATGCATATGTGAGGTGAAACTGCATTTGTGGGTGGGGTTTAGTAATGCACACAAGTGCACATCTATGGTGAAGGACAGCAAATAGTGTACTATCAGAGCTTGTACTGTACATGTGCAGAAAAGTAGCATTCTTCTTGTACCAATGCCAAATGTGTCTGCTGACAATACATCTCCCCCACAACTATATAGGTACCTCTGGTCTGAATGTGGGACAGCAGCCTAAAGCCAGTGAGTATGGGATTGTCCCTGTTGTAGCGCACCAGTACCCCAGGCATGTTAAGGTCATGTATTTTACCATGCACACAACTGCTGCTCTCAACTATATTGAGATATCTGCATGTTCACCTGTGGTGAGGATAACTGCATTGCATCACAGTGGTCATCACAGGGGCCTATTTGCAGGAGATGTAACATATCTGTAAAATACCTCACAACCTGTCATTGCAAGAAATCTGGACAAAGACTGACAAGATCGGGGACAAAGACCCAACACTAGGGACATATTTTATAAATTAATGTTATACAGTGCATATAAATGGTGTACACACTCCTGTTAAAATGCCAGATATTTGTGATATACAAAAATGAGAGCACAATAACACATTTATGAACTCTTCCAACCTTTCATATGACCTATAACCTGTACAATTAATTGTAAAGCAAACAAATCTGTTAGGGCAACAATTATGACAAATGAAAAATGTACAAGAAGCTAGATGCATAAGTGTGCACAGGCTGAAATTAATACTGTGTTGAAGCAGCTTCGATATAATTACAGCATTATGTCTTCTTGGGTACACACCCGCCATCAATTACAGAGACTCTTTGATGGTGGGTACACACCTGCCATCAGTTACAGAGGCTCTTTGATTAACAGCAAATAACGGTCAGCTGTCCTACCAGGATTTTTCTGACTTTTACTCAGTTGCCTGCTACAGCAACAGCCATGGTTCTCATAGAGCTTAAGAAACATCAAAGGGATCTCATTTTTGAAAGGTATCAGCCCGGAGAAGGGTACAACAACATTTCCACAGCATTGCATATGTCATGGAACACAGTGCAGACAGTCATCAACAGGTGGTGAAAATATGGGGAAACAGTGACATTACAAAGAAGAGGACATCCCTCCAAATGTGAAGAGACAAGACCCAAACTGGTCAGGGAGGCTGCCAGGAGACCTACAGAAACACTAAAGGAGTTGCAGGAATCTCAGGCAAGTACTGGTTGTGTACTATATGTGACAACAGTCTTCAGTATTCTCCACATGTCTAGCCTATGGGGTAGGGTTGGAAGATGGAAGCCTTTTCTCACACAGACCAACATCCAGGTCTGGCGAAATTCTCAAGAAAAATACATCAGGTCTCCCACAAGCATGTAGGAAAATGTGTTATGGTGTAATGAGATCAAGGTTGCACTTTTTGGCCACAATTCCAAAAGGTTTGTTTGACACACTAACAACACTGTGCATCACGAAAAAGAACAACATCCCCACAGTGAAGCATGGTGATAGCAGTGTCCTGCTTTGGAGTTGCTGTTCATAAGCTGGACGTGGGCCTTTAACCAAGGTGGAGGGGATTATGAACAGTTCCAAATACCAGTCCCTTTTGGCCCAAAATCTTCACGTGTC
Organism: Protopterus annectens; assembly: GCF_019279795.1. Taxonomy (NCBI): domain Eukaryota; kingdom Metazoa; phylum Chordata; order Ceratodontiformes; family Protopteridae; genus Protopterus; species Protopterus annectens. The sequence goes on along the minus strand of NC_056740.1, from coordinate 90,343,069 downwards.
TGCTAGAACATTGTAGATGAAGAGGAATTATACCTTTACACATGACAATGACCCAAACCAAACATCCACATAAAAAATAAATGACTTCACCAGAAGACAATCAACGTTTTGGAATGGCCCAGCCACAGTCCACACCTACATTCAATAGAAAATCTGTGGGGTGACCTGAAGAGGGCTGTGCACAAGAGATTCTCTCACAATCTGACAGAGTTAGAGGGCTTCTGCAAGGGGGAGTGTGCAAATATACTGCTAAGTCGATATGTACCATGCTGATAGACACCTTCCCAAGAGGACTGACTGCTGTTATTAAATCAAAAGGTGCTTTAACAAAGTATTACTTTCAGGGTGTGCACACTCATGCAACTAGCCTATTGTACATATTTCATCTTCTATATGTTACCCCTAACTGATGTGTTTGTTCTTCAATTGGATTGCACAAGTTAAAAGTCACATTAAAGGTGGGAAATGTCATGACATGATTTCTGTGGTCTCATGTTATATATCAGAAAAAACTGGCATGTTAACAGGGGTGTGTGCACTTATTATATCCACTGTAAGCTTAGAAGGTTGTTAGTGTGACCAGTTTTATTTTAACATACATGTACTGCAGGTGTTGAAGTGTGAAACTCAAACCATGTCATTAATTAGTGACGCCAGTCCTCAGATCATCTCATTAATGTGTCAGACAAACACAGGATTTATGAGGGACAGACCAAAAATATGAGGCACACATCTAGGCATTCAGTGAAACTCTGTACAATTGAGAGGTATGTACTGTAGAAGATGGCACTGTGCTATACAGGTGAACAGCAATAATGTGTACATGGCTGCAGTGTGTGCTAGGTGAAGGCCCATCACCTACTAACACTACTCATGTATCCCAGAGGTGTATATTAGTAGTATCATTAAGTGGAAAGGACTGCACTGCATGACGTTGGGGGCTTGTCCAGAATGTGAATGTTGTGGTCTGACTGTGTCATGAATGTCAGCAGTTAGCTATTGTGAGGTCTGTGTAATGCCTTTGTGCCACCTCTCCTGTATGTGTCAGTGTGTGTCTGTGTGTGCATGTGCGTGTCCATGCGTGTGCATGTGTGTGTGTGTGTGTGTTTTGTGTATGTGTGTGTGTGTGTGTGTGTGTGTGTGTGTGTGTGTATGTGTGTGTACCAGCAAACCGTAAAGTGGAGGTATTAATTTACATATGTTGATATTCCCCTCACATATGGACATGGTGGTCGTGGTCCCTCCCGCTCAGAATCTGATATCAGTGTCTCTGCAGACTCTGACAATGATGGTGGTCATAGTGGGACTCAGGTGGGGTTGTCAAGGGCTGAATCTGTGCCATTGGTTAGCATCCCACAGTCATCCACAATGTCCTCACATACAGTCACAATGCCTACACATACCCCATCCCCAGCAGCCACAGATAATGGACAGTTGGCAGGTGGTGGCATGGAACAGACTAGTTTGGTGACTATGACAAATGTGAGTGTAGCTACTAGCCATAGCCAGAGTGCAGGCGAGGTCCCACACAGGCGGACAGACAGGGGTGCTTAAAGTTGGACTGCTGCTGCTGTCATGAGTGCCACAGCAGGTGTCACCAGAAGTATGTTTTGGGCTGTCATGGATGCACAGGCATGTACTGAATTCAACACCAGACAAATATTCAGGGTCTTGGAAGCAACTCTTCCTGGTTTATGTGGCAACATACATGACCTTGTTGAGGCCACACGTCAAAATACCGAGGTCATGAATAGATGGTGAGGTGAGACCTTGGCAATCCTCAACTGTAGCATGTCTGTGCTAGAGCGTGTGGTAGGAGATGGGCATCGGCCATGTGGATGTAGGTCAGTACCAACATCAACTAAGAGTCTACAGGGCTGTGTACCTTTACACTCCCATAGTGGCAATACCACCAGCACTACTAAGGGGGGGTGCTGTCCACACCACAATGGAGCAGGCCATGGACACATGGTCCTGGCCAGTCCTGTCAGGGACATGGATCCAGCAGACAGCAGTCACCATTGGGAAGCAATACTGCATCTGGCCTTGGGCCTGGTGGTGCCAGTGAGAACCCTGGCAGGACCAGTTCCCATGTCTGTGGCCAGAGATGGTGAACTGTACACCCTGCCATGTACGGTCCACAGCTGTCCAACATGGTTTACCTTCATAATGTTGATCACATATCATCGACTGGCCACATCACCGAACAGTTTCTGCAAAACCAGAACCGCAAAATCTTTCAAATGTCAAAACAACTTCGAATTTTGACATTTCCAACTGCGCCACACCTCCACACCAGTGCTAACATGTGTTAAAAATGGGGTAAAATTTTGTCGTTTGGTAATTTGGTGTTCGACGTTTTGAAGAGTCACAGTTCGGTAATTGCGGAAATGGGGTCGACCATAATGTGATTGTCATTATGAAGGTAAACTGTCCAACATATCTATGTGTAGAGCAGCCAAATGGCGTGACTGTGTGCATACATACACACACACATCACCATCACAGCCAGGTCACCTCCACACACACACACACACACACACACACACACACACACACACACACACACACACACACACATACCACCTCTGCATGGCCCATTCATAGAGCACCCTTCCAAACGCACACACATGATGTCAACCATATGGTCCAGCCTAGGCCTGTGGCAAACCCACATAACACACTGTGCATATGATGATACCTGTGCCACATCCCTATCATCCATACCACTGATGCAAGGACATGCTAATATTGTTCTGATACACAGGGTGAATTAAGTACAGTTTAGCTATGTAATACTGTGTAAGGTGCTGTCAGCTGACATTTGTAATGGGTACACTTCAGAGTGTGTGTACCTTTTCAGCCATGATGCATTACTGGTGTTAGTAATGCTGACTGAATGTAGTCTCACATGCTGTATTCTGTTTGTGTTCTAGGTGTCTGTGTGTCAGCAGGAGGTGGCCTTACAGAAATTGGCAATGAGGAGTATGGCAGAGTGGAAACACATTGATCATGTCAGAGCCGAGGTACAGTTGTATATGTACACATTTACCATGTTTGTTTAACAGTTATTGCATATGCCCCAGAGCTTATAGGGCTGAGGGGTGTATACAGATATGTCTATGGTGGTTGACGTCAGCAGCCTTTGTGAAGTGGGCAATGGTAAGTGTAGTGGGTGGAAAACATCTCAGATTGGTAAAACCCACCCCCAAAGGATATTGTGTTGACCAAACACAGAGAATACTGTTCTGTCTCACACACACACACACACACACACACACACACACACACACATACACACACACATGCACAAGATCACAGTTGCCAGTGTTGGGTTTGGAATCCCTACCCATCAAGTTAGTGGTACTACAGTGTTATGTGGTTATCGCAGGTGGCACTGAACTAATAGTGTGATGACTGTTCCAAGGTACCTGTAAAGTGAATAACATCACATGCCCTTGTGAGGTATGGAAATGGGGTGTGTACTGGGTGTGGAAGGACTCATTAGAATGTCACCTATGAGTCTACACACAAACACTGCTATACACACCAGTGCATACACAATTGCAAATACTTACATTAGCAGCTCTGCCTATCATGTTATTCATTCCATACTGTTACATAACTGTTGCATGCGGTAGGGGGCTTATAGGGCTAAAGAGTATCCACAAATACCTCTACGGTAGATGTGAACAGTGGCCTTTGTAAAGTAGACCTTGGGCCTAAAATTGTAAACCATGACCACCCAATGGATATAGTTCTCACTCAAACACACAGGATATTGTTCTTACACACACACACACACACACACACACACACACACACACACACACACACACACACACACACACACACACACACACACATTTTCCAGGACTGAGATTAGAACCCCTACCTACTGCTAATACAGTGTTATGTATTTATTGCATGCGCTACAAAGCTTATAGGGCAAATAGAGTCCAAAGGTAATTCCAAGGTGAACATCACCAGGCCTTGTAAAGTATGGCAATGGGTGATTTACTGGGTGAGAATGGACCCAGAATACTCACACCTATAGTTATACACATTTACACACACAAATACACTCATACACACATTTGCCAGAACTGAGATTAGCAGCCCTGCCTATCTTGTTAATCAGTCCATACTGTTACATAGCTCCTGCATGTGGCACAGGGCTTATTGGGCTGAAAAGTGTCAACAGATACCTCTATGGTTGATGAAGACAGTGGACCTTGTAAAGTGGACCTTGAGATGTGTACTGGCAGTACCATTGCATAAAAATGTAAAACCTACCCCCTCAATTGATATAGTTCTCACTCAGACACAAACAAAGGATATGGTTCTCACACACACATTTGCCAGGACTGATATTAAAACTCCTACCTATCTAGTTATTGCTTATACAGTGTTAGGTATTTATCACATGTACTACAGAGCTTCTAGTGTGAAGAATGTCCCACAGTTCTAAGGTGAACAACATCACTAGCCCCTGTAAAGTATGGCGATGGGCAGTGTAGTAGGAGAGTGAGGCCTCAAAATGCTGTATCCTACAAATATGCACACTTGCAAACACTTACACACACATTTGCCAGGACTCAGATTAGAACCCCTACCCATGTAGTCATTGGTACTATAGTGTTATGTAGTTACCGCATGCACCATGGAGCTTATAGGGTGAAGAGTGTCCCAAGGTACCTATATAGTGAATAACATCACCAGCCCTTGTAAGGTATGGCAGTGGTAGGTGTACTGGGTGAGAAGGTGCTCAAGCTACTTTCACCCACGTTTACACACTCACAGACACTTTTAGACACACTAATGCACACACACGCGTTTGCCAGTACTGAGATCCATAGGTTCATAGATGTGTACTAGGTGAATGGACATGGAGCCTTTACAAGCCTAGCCCATGGGAATACCCTGGCATCGTGCCACCTGATGATAGTCCCCAGTGTGTCTAATGAGTATAGCCACTGGAGTGATCCACTGGGTGGGATTTTTATTCCCCATCCACTCATCCAGATTTCTCTTGAAGAGGGCCATTGGGCTGCTCTGCTTGACATGTATGTGAAGTCTATTCCCATAGTATGGGCAGTCTCTGGGTTATGAACCTGTCCCTCCAGCATGTTCTATTGATTGTGGAAATGGAGTTGAGATCTCTGGGGCATGTGGTGCGGATGAATTGGGTTCTTTAAATGTAGTATTCCTGACAGAGCTGGATCAGACATGGCTTTGTAAGTCAAGCAGAGATCGCCTCTAAATAGCCAATATGAGATAGAGAATAGTTTGTGTTATTTGAGTTAGTCCATATAGGGTAAGTGTTCAAGGCCTATGATCCTCTTTGTGAGGTACTTTTGCAGCCTCTCCAGTTGTTGCAGGTGTCCAGTGAGGTACATGCCAGATGGGCTGTTGTACTCATTGATTGGCCTAATGAAGGGAGAGTAGAGGGAGACAATGACCTCTTACTTCCTGGGTGCAACACCTTTAGTAATGAAAGAAAAAACCACTAGTTGTAACAAGTATCATCATAAAGAGGCATTAAATGTTTACATTAGAACATAAAAGTAATTATATAGTTAAACAGATAATAATAATAAATTTTTTTTTTTTTTTTTTTTTTTTTTTTTTTTTTTTTTGTGCAGTGAAAGTTAACAAGGGAAAGGGTGAAGGAAAAATAGAAAGCAAATGTTTATTAAGCATACATTTTCAAGCCAATGTTTATTGAGATACATTTTCAGTTGTCTTTTAAAAGGTAGAGAGAGGTGTATTATTCCATATATTTTTTATAAGTTCATACAGAACCAACAGAGTTGGAGAATGATTGTATTAATGCAATAATTTATGGATTTATTTGAAGAAGATATTGTTTCAGTTGGTTTGTGTGGTGTTTAATGTATATAAAATTATTGGTGTGTTTAAAAGTATGATATAGAACCATATAAGCTATTAGCAATTAAGCTTGAAGTACTGTTGAGTTGGGAGTTTCAATCCAGCTAGCCTTTTAGTTAGTTTCAGTGATGAGTCCAATGTGACATACAGAAGGACTTTCTGAACACAGTGGCACTGTAGTGGTCAACAGAGAGCTCGCTGTCAACCTGTGCTCCCAGTTCTCTTATAATGACTTCAGTGCTCAGTGGACTACCATCAATGTGGTAATTCCTGGGAACCATGTTGTTCCCAAAGAGGATGGTGGCACATTTTCTGGCACTGAGCTAAAGTCCAGGGTTCTGACACCAATCATACATCTCAGTGAGGCCTTTGTGCAGGATGTCAACATCACATGGGAAAGCAATAATAGCACCCACCTTGCAGTCATCTGCAAACATTGTCAGCCAGAATCCCTTCATGTTGGGTTGGACTTCAGAGGTGTAGATCCCAAAAACGAGGGGACCCAGGACCAAACCCTGTGGGCCTCCACTCGTGACTGGTCAGCAGTTTGACATGGAGTCCGCTGCTTTCACACCATGGGTTCTATCTGTGAGTCAATTTGCAAGCCACCTAGTTATATAGGGGTTGATGCCTAGCTGAGTGTGTTTGTCTATGATTCCTGAGTGGAGAATGGTATCCAAGGATTAGAAGGGCCACCTATCTTATTTATTCCATATTGTTACATAGTTATTGCACGTGGCACAGAGCTTATAGGGCTGCAGAGTGTCTACAGCTATCTCTACAGTGGATGACAACAGTCAGCCTTGTAAAGTGGACACTGGGACATGTACTTGGTGGACGACAGCAAATAATTGCAAAACCCATCCACCAATGGATGTGGTTCACACACACACACACACACACACACACACACACACACACACACACACACACACACACACACACATGCACACATGCACACACACACTTGCCAGAACAGAGATTAGAACCACTACCTATCTAGTTACTGCTACTACAGTGTTATGCATTTATCACATGAGCCATGGAGCTTATAGGGTAAAGAGTGTCCCAAGGTACTTCTAAGGTGAGGAACATCACCGGCCCTTGTAAAGTATGGCAATGGGTGATGTACTTGGTGAGAGAGGCCACAAAATACTTTAACCTACACATATACACACTTACATTTGCCAGAATTGAAATTAGACCCTGCCTAACTAGTTATTTGTACTATAGTCTTATGCAATTATTACATGCACCACTGAGTTTATAGGGCTGTGGGCTCCCCAATGGTACTTCTAAGGTGACTGACATCAGCAGGTCTGCTAAAGTGAGGGAATGGGAAGTGTACTGAGTGGGAATGGTCTCAAAATCTTTAACCTACAGACACACACACACTTTTACATTTGCTAGGATTCAGATCAGAACCCATAGCTGATTAGTTATGTGTATTATAGTGTTACGCAATTATCGCACACACCACAGAGCTTGTAGGGCTGTAGGTTGCCCAAAGGTACTTCTAAGGTGACTGACATCAGCAGGACTGCTAAAGTAGGGTAATGGCAAGTTTACTGAGTGAGAACAGGCTCAAAATCTTTAACTTACAGGCACACACACAAACACACTTTTACATTTTCCAGGACTGAGACTAGAACCCCTACCTAACTAGTTATTTGTACTAAATTGCTACTCAATTATCGCACAAGCCACAGAGCTTATAGGACTGCAGGCTGCCCAAAGGTACTTCTAAGGGTTCTGACATCAGCAGGACTGCTAAAATAGGGCAATAGCAAGTGTACTGGGTGTGAATGGGCCCCAAATCTTTAACCCACAGACACACACACACACACACACACACACACACACACACACACACACACACACACACACAACCACTGTTACATATGCCGGGACTGTGATTAGAACCCCTACTTATCTAGTTATTTGTATGAAGTCTTATGCAGTTATCACATGCGCTATAAAGCTTACAGGACTGAAGCCAGTCCAAAGGTACTTCTAAGGTGAATGACATTAACAGATGTTGTAAAGTAGGGCAATGGGAAGTGTACAGGGTGGGTAAGGCATCATAATACTGAGACCTACAGAGACACACACACACATAAAGGTAGGTGATGTGATATTCCAACCGCCACCTGAGTACCATCAGACAATGAATCTCATGTTCATGCTGACACATGCCAGTGGATGCAACTGGTATGCAACTGTCTGCAGCAGGACATCACTTTATGCCATTCCGGGTATCCCTGTGTATTACTCACTCTCTGTATGTCTCACTCTATCCCTCTCTTTCCCATGTCTATGTGTGTGTATGCTTGATATATTGTAACATGTTGTATATATATATATATATATATATATATATATATATATATATATATATATATATCTGTGTGTGTGTATGTGTGTGTATCACACACAACTGATGCAGATATACCACATATGTGCCACCTACAGCTGGCTGTGAGTAATCCTGTCTGATGGGTGTGTGTGGAGACAGGTTTACATAGCTGTGTGTATGTAAAGACATGTGCACAATATAGAGAGCTATATAGTCAGATGTGGTTTCAGACATGGGCTTCACTTCTCTAAGTGTAGGAGCATGCTCAGTATGACCTTCTATAGTACGTGTGGGAATCCATTTCAGGGATAGTTGTACTCCAGTCCAGGTTGTTGTGTGCTATAGCCATACCTTGCAACCTGTTTGTGCAAGACATCTGGAGATAGGCTGCCAATATGTGGAAACAATGGGCCAACATGGGATGGTACTGTAACAGTTGCTCTTATCAATGTATGAGTTGCTTGAGTGAGGGGGTTTGTTTTAGCAGACATTTTCTGACATACGCAATGTTTGACTGTACTTTATTGTGTCATTATCTACTGACAGATATAATCGGATCATCACAGTTTTTTACCAGAGAAATACAAGATGGATGATGCACAGACCTATATTATGAGGTAAAGGCTAGACATTCTAGCACAATCCAGTCAGTTGGGAGATGTGGCTACAACCGATTGACTGATGAAGCTGTGTAAAAGGTCCAGCCAGCAGCTTGGTGATATGCTGGCTGGGGATCTCCTGGTTGTGTGGCATTCTTCCTACCTGACAGATCATATCCTGGTGTGGCCATACCTGTTAACTGTACAGATTCTCACAGATTATCCAAATGCATGCTTCATATATCTGGCCAGTTTCCCTTAACATTGTGGTTTTCTAGCACATTTGTTGCAAATCACTCAGGGTTGCAGTCAGGGAATACTGACAGAACATTAAAGTTTCAGACTTCACAGCTTTCATGACATCCATGCTACTACACACCCCCTCTATTATATTAACTGTCTACCATTATGAGAGCAATATTTCAAATGTGTCCCTATAGTTGGGCCTTTATCTCACCATTATGTATGACTTTGTCCAGATTTCTTCCTCTATGAGGTTGAGAGGCATGCTACTAGCATTTAGCGGCATGACCTTACATTTGCATTTTGTTGACTGTGTTATGTTGGTAGTATGAACCCCATGACATTCCCTACAAAGGCACTATGGGTGAGGCATTGGCCTTTGCTAGAGGCATGTAGGCCATGTGAGACTGCTGCAGGCCATCTGTAGTAAGGCAGTGTGTTCTGTCATTCATATGTTCCCAGGCTGCCGGGCAGTGGACCCCCCTGTGGTGACAATGATAAGTGACAGAATGCACTGCTGTGCTACTAGGCACCATACCTGTCTACATATGTGAGCCAGACATTGGGACAAAGCCATGAGTAATTGGGTGACAAAGGCTTAAATATAAGGACCACTGTAACTATTGACCTTACAAACCTGGAAGGGTGATACAATAACAGATTTTGCATTAGCATGCATTTTCCTATGGGGTATAACATTTGAGACACTACAATCCATCAATATTTTCTGACTTTAGACTTTTGTGGTTTGCCATTGATTTGCCAGATAACCACTATTTCAAAATAAAGACACCACCGATATGATGTAAACCTGTGTACATTCTGTAAAAGGTCTGTACAGTTCTGAGGTATGGTAGGCACTATGTAGGTTATTCAAACCTGTGTACTGTTCATATGTGTGGCCCCCTGTACATGACCTGTCCAGCTTCTCAGCAGTAATGGACATTGCCATCTGGATAGTGTGTACAACTCCCACCGTATGTGTAGCTGACATACAAAATAGTTGGCACTGCATTTCCTGGAACATGGCCCTGTCTACCACAGTTCTGTACCTAGACCACTAGGACACAATAGCCATGGCAAGTTGCTGACCACATCCTGATAGTGTTCCCCACACATATGTATAGCTCATTGATCCCTATCATGTTGGTTGGGACAGCCCTGGCAGTTTGTGCTCTTCTGCTTTACCCCTCAAACTTACATGTTAGTGCAGTGGTGCACTGGTAGCATTGCTGCCTGACAGCTACAGGTTCTCTGGTTTGATTCTTGGCTGGGGTGCCTTCTGTGTGGAGTCTGCATGTCCTCCCAGCTTACAAAGATGTGTCTGTAGTTTTTCCCTACTCTGCTGAAACTTTTCTGCTGTGATTATAGTGTACAGTGTCCTGGGTTCAAAACCTACAAGGGCTGTTTATTTACACACCTGTGATGGGTTAGTGGTTAGCAGCTGTGATGTTACTGCATTTCTATGTGAATATGGGTGGGGGGAGCACACCTGTCAACAGTACACATTTACACAGACTGTGCTGATATTGGCTTTACATTTTGGTTCCATTTAGCATAGTATTGTGCCCTGTCTTGGAGAATAGAGGCATATCACAACAGACCACAGATTAGATTGTAATGCCATACAATTGAGTTTCAGACTTCTTACCTTCAGAGTCTTACTGCAAATGCAAGGCCTGCTGTGATATCACTGTGTAAGTCTGTAGGAGGGTATTCCATCATTGTTGACATTTGTGTCCCTTTGCCAGATATTTCTTTATAGTTTTCTATGGCTGACTTGCTGTGTGAGTCTGGGAGTGAGTATGGGAGCCCCACAGTGACATCCATGCATGTGACCTATGACCTCCCCCCCTTAGTTGGCCCTCCACATATACTGCAGTGGGATTTGTCATCTTAAATGATACTGCATAGTGTGGGGAAGTCAGTATTGTGCAGACATTTCCTGGTATCCCACATAGCTGTCAGTTGTCTGCTGCCATCCCAGTAGGCCACCCCATTCCCTTGCATGCATGCAGCATTACCATAGATATGCTACCAGAATATAGTAATCCATTCATTTATTGTGAAGAAGACTGACTTACCTTGTGCCTGCAGCAGTTGTGAGGACAGTGCTTGAGGGCTGCCTATTTTGGATGCACACAGTACACTGCCTATACCTCATAAGTTACAGGTAATGTGATGTGTGTGTCATCCATTTTACTGTATGTGTGAGTCAGAGAGAGGTTTCAGTCCCTGGGTCCCTACAGTGTCATACTGGGCATGCCTCCATCTGCCTATGGAAGCAGGCTCAGGGGCTTCCACTTCTAAGTCTCTCTGTGCCTGTGGGGACCTTGGCAATGATGGGGGGCTGTGTGGCCCTTCCTCGTGCTGTTCCTGCTGCAGCTGTTTCCACAAGATCATATTGCGTAGCATGGCACATACTATGAACATGTGTGCACATGTGGCTGGAGAGTACTGCAAGGTTCCACCAGATATGTCAAGGCAGTGGAACCGTGACTTGAGCATCCCAAACACATGATCCTGGTTTGTGCGTGTGCCAGATTTTGGCATTCTTGTGTGGGTGCTTTCCTGATGGGTGTTATCATCCACGGTTCCAGTGCATAGCCAGCATCCCCCACCAGATGGCTATATGGGATGCCCCCACTGGCAAATGCCTGGTAGAGCTGTGACGAATGCCAGATGTGGGAGTAGTGGTAACTTCCAGGGCTGCCAGCACACACATTCATGATAATGCCCTGGGTATTGTACATGACCTGGGAGTTGATGGAGGGGAAACCCTAGTGGTTTATGTAGACCCTACCCTGTTCACTGGGTGTTGCTTTGATGTGGATGTGTCTGCAGTCTTTCACACCCAATACCTCTGGGTGCTACATGGTGGAAGAGACGCATATTGCTGGTCCTCTCCTCACGGGTGTTGG
>NC_056740.1:90276058-90326058 GCF_019279795.1 Protopterus annectens | reverse complement strand
ACCTTCCTGAAATTCCAGGTTAAAAGCTCACATCATGAAATAGAATTTTTGGATGTGAAATTGAGTTTAGATCCTATAAAAGGTATTGAAACAATGATATACAGAAAACCTATGTGGCGTAATCATATGCTACACTACTCAAGTATGCATCCCAGACATATTTTCCACAATATAGTGGACAATCAAGCAGTACGACTATTGAAACTTTGTACAAACGAAGATGTTTATTTGATGGAACAAGAGAAACTGTTGAATTACTTTATGGAAAGAGGGTCTAAAGAAAAAAAGATTACTAAAGCCAGTGAGCAAATATTGAGAATACATGAACACAAAGGTAGACCTCATTATTCTAAGAGAAGTGACCAAGAGATGAAGCAGAATAAAGAAACCTGCTGTAAAGAACATAAAGTAAGGTGTATGATCACATATAGCACAGACAATGCAGCTATATGTGGCACCATTAGGAAATATTGGCCGATTTTAACTTCAGATACTAGAATTAAAGAAATGGTAGGAGAAAAACCCAGCTTTGCATTTAAGAACAAAAAGAATATAAAGAGGCTTTTATGCCAAAAAGATGGACTAGAGATGAGAAATGATATCACCCAGGCAGCTCCTACAAGGCCTAACAGAGGTACGTGCAAATGTGGTTTCTGTAAAGCATGTGTTTGGATTAACACACAAGATACATTTATACATCCTTTAACAAATAAGATATATACTTTCCAAGGGTTAGTGAATTGCAATAGCAGGAACCTAGTTTATGTTGCAACCTGTAGTATCTGCACAGCTTATTATATAGGCAAAACAAACAGAAAATTCAAGGAGTGTATTCTTCGCCACCTATGTGATTTAAGAATCAAGGTAGAAACTAATTCTCTCTACCAACATATCTCTAGATTTGAGAACCACTCTTTTAAATTTATAGCTTTATCAATCATCAAAGAAAGTATATGAGGTGGTGACCTAATAAATAAAATGGAAACTGAGGAAGCAAGGTGAATTATGGATCTGAGAGCAGATCATCCCCAGGAGTGAATGGGGTAGTACCCCTAAAACCTATATTAAAAGAGTGAGGCCTGAGAAATAAAAAGTAAATACAATATAAGCTTTGACTTTAAGGAATGATGTCTTCAGAATGGGAGTGGCAACTGCTTTGTATATAAAAAGGAAGTTTTTCTTACTTCTAACAGGATCCGAAGAAGGTTAAGCATAACCGAAAGTGCTTATCCTGTATTTTACTGTTTGTTTTACTATTTGTTTTATATAATAAAGAGTTTTTAACAGTCTAATTAGAACTGGGAAGCTCCTACTTAGATTGCTGTTTATATCGAGTGCTTTAGCTGTTTTTAACAGCCCAACAGTTCTTGTAAGCTGGTAAGCCTCAACTTAAACTGCTGCTTATCAAGAGTGCTTCAGCTGTCTTTAACAGCTAAACAGTTCCTGTAAGAGCTAGCAAGCTTCAACTTAAACTGCTGTTTATATCAAGAGTGCTTCAGCTGTTCTTACCAGCCCAACAGTTCTTGTAAGGGCTAGCAATTTTCCACTCTAACTGCTGTTTGTATCGAGTGTTTCAGCTGCTGTTAACAGCTTAACAGTTGTAGCAAGCTTCAATTTAAACTGCTGTTTGTAACAGCTCAGCAGCTCTTGTAAGAGCTACCAAGCTTCCATCTAAACTGTGGTTTGTACTAAGAGTATTTCAGTTATTTAAATATTTGAGAGCAAGAGGTGGCACATTCATTCTTTTTTCTTACACTTTCGGTGAAATGGTTGTTTGTTAAATAGTATGGAACCTATATATATATATATATATATATATATATATATATATATATTTATATATATATATATATATATATATATATATATATATATATATATATATATATATATATATATATATATATATATATATATATATACACACACACACACACACACACACACACACACACACACACACACACACACACACATATAAGGGTCAGATATTACCGCAATTCACTATTCTCTCACTATAGTGAGTGATACTACAAGAATAACATTCCCAGACTAAGTGAAATGCAAGCAGAAAAAATCACTTATCCCACTCCACAAGGGGGGATCCACCTTGGATCCTGGGAACTACCGTCCCATCAGTCTGACGAGCCTGATCTGCAAGGGCATGGAACACATTATCATGGAACTTATAAACAAAGACATTGGCAACCTTCAAACACTGGACCCCTCCCAGTTTGGGTTCGTGAAGGGCCGAGCTTGTCTCCTGAACCTGATTTACTTCTTTGAATCAGTCTCCAGAACTGTGGATAAGCGTAAGGTGGTCCACACAGCCTATCTAGACCTTGCCAAGGCCTTTGACACCATCCCCCACTCTGGAATCATAGATAAACTTACTAAGCTGGGCATAAATCCCTATGTCACTCGATGGGTTGCCAACTGGCTTACTGACAGAACCCACACTGTAAAAGTAGCCGATTCCAAATCCAGCTCCAGACAAGTGACAAGTGAAGTACCTCAGGGTTCAGTACTGGGACCGCTCTTGTTTGGCATCTACTTCTCTGAAGTACAGGCCAACACTATGGGACTCTGGATAACAAAGTTCACAGATGACTGAAAACTGGGAGCCATTACTGAATCCCCAAATGATGTGGATATTCTACAAAAGGGCCTTACAGAAACAGATGATTGGTGCCAGAGCCATGGGCTCAAGCTTAATGCCAAGAAATGTATAGTTATCCCCTTTGGGAAAAAAACATGTACCCATGAATTACCACATAGGTGGCATTATACTAAACACCAAAAGTGTGATGAGAGATGTAGGGACACAGGTAGACAGTGGTCTCGCCTTCAATAACCACATCGTCACAACAGTCAGGAAATCCTTCTATGTGGCACACCTCATCACTAAGGACTTTTCATCCAGATAAAAGAAGGTCATTGTCCCACTGTACTCATCCCTCATTAGACCCATTATAGAGTACAACGCCCCGTTTGGTATGTGCCTCACAAGACATCTGCAACAGCTGGAGAGGCCACAGAAATACCTCACTAAAAGAATCACAGGCCTTAAGCAGATGCCCTATACTGACCATCTAAAAAAACTCCAGCTATACTCTGTGGCATATCATCTACACAGAGGTGATCTCTGCTTAACATACAAGGCCCTGTCAAACCCTGAGCTGTTGGACATGCTCCACTTAAAGAAATCCCAATCCCTCAGAGCCACACGTTCCAGGGATCTAAACCTTGTAATCACAATGAACCAAACATGCTGGAGGGATAGGTTCCTGACCCAGAGACTCCTCAGACTCTGGAATGGACTGCCCATACATGTCAAGCAGAGTGCCTCCTTGGCCCTCTTCAAAAGGAACCTTGACGATTGGATGGGAGATAGGAAATTCACCCCAAGGATCACATCAGTCACCCTGCTAGACAGGGGTCCAGGGAAGTAAATATTGTGGGAAGAATTATCTGGGGAATTGTTTGGCTAGGCTTGTATACACCCTAGGGCTGATAGCCTAGTACCAACCTATGAACCTATTGCGAGATATACTACAAGACTAATGTCCCAGACCAAGAAAAAGCAAGCAGAAAAAACAGTAGAAGCATTGTTAGTATGCATACTAAAGATTAGCAGTGTTTCAAGCCATACTCCAAATTTTTTTTTTTAAATTTACTGTTTTGGTATTATATCCTTCAAAATTTTCTAAGGTTAAATCATCTTTTAAATTTGCTGACTCTTAGTGCATTATAAATAGCACAGTCTTAGTTTTGACACTATTCATTTTCAGACCTAGATGAACCAAATATTTATTTTATTTTGTTTACTGGGAAAGTCTGACTTGGAACGAAGCCAATTTTCAGCAGAGGCCCTGGGAGAAACGCATGTCTTGTAATGTGGAAGGAAACCTACACAAATGCAAGGAGGACATGCAAACTCTGCACAGAAGGCACCCCAGCCAAGAATCAAACCAGAGAACTTCTTGCGGTGAGGTGACAACGCTACTGCTGCACCACTGCACCATCAATATATCGATCACAAACTTGTTCAAGATGGGTGGCCAGTTTGGAGAAGATAATTTGAGGGTATTTATGAAATGAAGAAGGCATCGGGTCATCAGCATAATGGATCCCCCATAGCTTACTGAGGCTCACTGTGAGTGAATTAATGAAAACAGAGATGAGGAGGAGACCAAATACAGAGCCCTGAGGTAAGCCTTTATTTACTGATTTTAAGGGGAAGCTTTTGTCATCAATAATGACTTGAACAATTGTATGTTTAACTGTTAAACCACTACAGTTCCATACTCTTAATACCATACAAGTGATACTTACTGACCAGTCTTTTGTAATGTCATGAAAGATGAAACCATTTAGCTCTCCACAGTTCATGGGCTGAAGCAGATTATCCATTAGGAGCAACAGATTTATACAGGTACTATGGCCTGTCTTAAAGCCCGCTTGGTAATCACCCAGTAGCCCATACAAATTCAGGACTACATTATCTCACATCCATTTAGGGAGTAACATGGCACAGTGGTCATTGTTCTTTCTTCACACTGCTTGGTTCTCCAGTCCAGTTCTTAGCTACTGTACCTTCTTTGTAGAGTCTGCACGTTCTCCATCTCTTCACGGGGGCTTTTACTAGATGTTCTGGTTTCCTCCACATCCCAAAGGCATGCTGTTGGTGAACTTGTAATATCTCCAAATTGCCTACGGTGAGCAACTGAGAGTGAGAGTGAAAGTGTGTGTGTGTGCGTGTGTGTGTGTGTGTGTGTGTGTGTGTGTGTGTGTGTGTGTGTGTGTGTGTGTGTGTGTGTGTGTGTGTGTAACTTATTATGAACTGGTGCCTTACCCAGGACTGATTAATTTATACTCAAATAAATCACAAGCTACTAATAAAATTTACAATTCCAGATAATTACCATTGTGTTGAAAACCCACTATAATACAAAGTCTTGGTTCAGCAGTTTTGGTTACAGAAATTTAAATATTTTATTGAAGCATATTTAATTAATTGATTGATTGCTTGATTGATGTAATGTGATGGATAAAAGTAAAGGTTGTGTGTCTGAAAGGGTATTTTAAACTTGGTTTATGGTCTGAAGAAGCTGGCGTATTATTGCCAGTGAAAGCGCTTACCAATAAAAGAGTCAGTTTTGTATGTCCGCTCTCCCAGTTGTGTTTTGTACCAGTTTGTGATTTTCGTAAGTGTTGGAGTTTATCTATAGTGAGCGGTTTTGGAACGGACTCTCAACCCCTTTTCACGGAAGAGGAAGAAGTATCTGCATCACCAGGAGGACCCTCAGAGGTGAACACCATGGGTGACCTAACTATCTTGGTGCATCAATTCTGAACCGGGTCAACGTTCTTACACAACGCGTAGAAGCCGTCAATAATGCAGGGACAACTAGAGCATCAGGAAGTACTTCACCAACATTGTTAATTCCGGCTGAGCAACCACAAGGCACATTACCAGTACCAAAGAGAAGTTCTGTATAATCCGGAATGACAGGCAATAGCAGTGGGGTTTCCTTTAACTTTGCTGAAAGTACACAATCACGGCTTCCACAACCTAGGACGGTGTCCACATCTAATGAGATCCCCTCTATGGGTATGTATCTGAACAATAACAACTTCTTTGTTAACAATGTTAATGCTGGAATTATTAATGATTTACCCAACAATAACAATAACACTGTGGTTGCTCATTTAAATGAGTTTGATGTAAAACTTTTCAAATGTAGGAAGCTCCAACTTGAGGTGTCTTATTTACAAGAATGTGTGAATAGAAGTATTGTGCCGAAAGGGTTACGCCAGTGGCGTTACCCTAATGGATTAGTTAACAAGTCAACATTCCACCTCGAATTAATAGCTTTATTCCATCGTCGGGGTCTGGAATTTCTAGAGGCTCTGATTAAACATTACCTCACACAGATAACCCTTTTAAAAGCAGACCTGGAGTTACTTGAACAAACCATCAAAAACGCTCCTGAATTTGAGCGTTATAAATATGAATACTCCAGGATCTTTACTAGTATTGATGCTAGTATTAATAAAACTGTTGAGGTTAAAAGAAAAAAGATCAACAGAGACCTGAACGCTTATGCTAAAGCAACAGCCTACCCTCCACCACCTCCAGTTTTTAACACTACGGGGGCTCAAGAAGTGCCTTCTGATTTAAATAATGGTGTGGGGGGGGGGTTATGGAATCGGAGAACAAGGAAGATCTAATCATTCCCCATGCAATGGAAGCACGTTGTAGTGAGTGTATCCATAACTATCAACAGCAGAATGTTTCAGGGTGACAACAGAGTGGGGGAGGGGGCTCCAATATGCATAATAATATTAACAACCAAATAGGAGAAAATTTCCAGCAGGGCTTTCGGAGTACCCATACAGGTCAGCAACAAATAGCACAACCGAGGCACAACCAGAAAAAAATCTCCACAAAGGAGACGCCAAAACAGAAGGAGGAGGTAGTTTACCCTGCACCCAAAATTTTGGCAAATTCAGAAGGAGACTTCCACATTTTTAATTTCAGCTCATTGGAAATAGATGAAGAAATGGCAAATCTGTTTTCTAAAGGGTTGACTTTTGTACCTGACCACAGGGCTGACTTAGTCAGTACTGTTTTACACTTAAAAATGTTTGTACGTAAACTCAATCTGACTTATCAACTGGGACAAATTTCTGGACTTATAAATAATTTGAGAGTCTCAAGTCTGTTCAACCCACCCCTTCAACCGTCTTTGGCTTTATTTGAGAAGATTTCCGAAATGGACATTAGACATATACTTAACAATGATGTAACAAGTTGTAACAAAAATAGAAATCTTGACACAAATGAGCGTGAGCTTCTCAAACTGCTTAATATATGTAACGTGAGGGTAATGAAACCCGATAAAGGAGGTGGGTTGGTGTTCATGGACCAACAAGTTTATGAAACAAAAATGTTGAGTCATTTAGAGACTGATACCTACATTAGTGTAAGCAGAAATTAGTTAAATGGGGCGTACAACAAAATTAATAACATGTTGAGCGACCTTTTTCTTGAGGGAAACATCGATGTGGATATATATCACTATTTGACTATGTCAG
This sequence comes from Protopterus annectens, assembly GCF_019279795.1. NCBI lineage: Eukaryota > Metazoa > Chordata > Ceratodontiformes > Protopteridae > Protopterus > Protopterus annectens. Next base: position 90,318,957 of record NC_056740.1, on the reverse strand, counting down.
CCCCAGTAGTTCCAACATTATTTGGAGCCCCTAAAATACACAAGAATGTCACTAGCCCACCCTTTAGGCCTATAGTGGATGGTAGGGGTTCTATAACTTATGCTTGCGCTAAGTTTGTTGACAGTAGGCTAAAACCCTTTGTTAAACTAGAGACACAAGTATGCCGAGATTCTTGGCACTTTCTGGCAAGCATTAACACTTTAGAGTTTAATAAGCATTACATCTTTTTAATAGTGGACATTAAGGATCTCTATACATCCATTCCACATACAATAGTGATTGAATGGGTTAGGGAATTCCTCCACACAAGGGGGATGGAGCATCAGCAAATTAACTTGATAGAAGTTCTACTCGAAATAGTACTGGAGAACAATTATATTCTATTTACAGACAAATTGTTCCTTCAAAAATTGGCATAGCAATGGGCTCCCCTTGTGGGAGCAGCTTTGCCAATAGTGTCCTGGCCCATTGGGAAACTTCCTTTTTGTTTAATTGTGCAACATACAAAGAACATGTGGCTTGGTATACTAGATACCAAGATGACATGATCTTTTTGTGGAAAGGGCCGGTAGACACAATTGACGGATTTATTTCCGAACTAGCCTCATCTACTGCTTTTCTGGAGTTTATATACCAAGTGGGTGAAAATGAGATCAACTTTTTGGACATCCATCTTAGTAAGGACCATATTAAAGGGCAATTCAGGTCTACAATTCATTGTAAACCCACATATTCTAATACGTTCTTACATTATACAAGCTGCCATCCCTTCCACCAGTAGAGAGCAGTGGTTAAGGGACAGGTGGTAAGAACGGCAAGGATGGTGTCCAGATTTGAAGATTTTTTAGAAGAATGTGATCTCCTTAAGAAAATGTTTTTGAAAAGAGCATACCCTTTGTCCCTTATTGATCAAGTTATGGAAGAGGTATGTAATAAAAGAATAACAGGGCATTTTCAAACCTTGGTACAGGATAAGCAAATGCATGTAACCCCTTTAGCGGGGCAAACAGACAACAGTGTTTTGAAAAATAAAAAAGATCTGAATGTTGTAAGTTTTCTAACAACGTATACTGTTGATGCAGGAAGAATTAGAGAGGCTATGAGTAAAAATTGGGCTATAATACAACAGGATAATGAGGTGGTGAAGAAGTTGGGTACACCTCTATCTATAACATATAGAAGAGGCCCCAATTTGAAAAACATAGTGGAGAGACCAAAAAAGTTTATAGAGGCCAAACTGGAATGTTTAAATGTGAAAGATGTGCCCAATGCTAACACGTAAAGGTTACTAACAAGATTATTATTAGGGAAAAGCTTTATCAGATTTGGGGTAAATACTCTTGTGATTCCCAAGGGGTTGTGTATGGGGCAACCTGCAACCAGTGCAAAGTTTACTATATTGACAAAACGGAACGTAAACTCAAACAAAGAATTTATGAGCACCAATATAGTATAGGTAGGCAAATTAGCACTAATGCTCTAGCAAGGCATGTCACAGAACACCCAGATAATAATTTTAGTTTTTTTTGTTTTGCAAAATGTGGTGCAAAACATTAGAGGAGGGTCGTGGCAACTTAGATTTGAGGAAGCAGAATTGGAGTGGCAGACTCGTACTATGGCGCATGTTATGCCTGGATTAAATGAGTACGTGTCTATAAAGTGCCTTCTTAAAATTAAAGCTTTAATTAGATAAGTATAGCAAAGCTATAGTGTCAGTTGAATGGACTGAATATACTTATATACAGATATATATCTTATTTTCGATTTTGCGTTTTGGTTTTATTATTATATATATTTATATACAAAGCCAAGTTTTTATGGCATGGCCACTTTAGGTAGTGGTTTGTATTTTTAACAACAAGAAGCTTAGGGTTGTGGAAAACCCAATGTTTAGGTTTAAAGGGTGTTGAAAACCCACTATAATACAAAGTCTTGGTTCAGCAGTTTAAACACTTGGTTACAGAAATTTAAATATTTTATTGAAGCATATTTAATTAATTGATTGATTGCTTGATTGATGTAATGTGATGTATAAAAGTAAAGGTTGTGTGTCTGAAAGGGTATTTTAAACTTGGCTTATGGTCTGAAGAAGCTGGCGTATTATTGCCAGTGAAAGCGCTTACCAATAAAAGAGTCAGTTTTATAAGTCCGCTCTCTCAGTTGTGGTTTAAAACTGTACTGTACTAAGCATTCCTTCTCCATTGTTGCCCCCAAACTCTGGCAATCCCCCCACCTAAAAGAATTCTCCTGTTTAGACAGATTCAAAACTCAACTCAAAAGACACTTCCATCAAAAATCTGAAAATTGACTGAACACATAACCTAACTCCCTCCTCAGTTGCATCACTTCTGCTTTGTTCCACTGTTCTCACCTGCTGCTTCCCATTCATATTTACTACTAAAATTAATTCATGTTTATTTTTCTACTCTGTTAATACTTGCATATTGTTTCACTTGTCTATTTGATTATCTGTCTTCTGTGATTACCTGTTTTAATGTTTTCTATTTTATTTTTTATTTTTGTAAATTTCTTCACCTGGGCTATGCCTGCAAATGGCCTATTGTGATCAGTTACTATGTTGGTAACCAAATAAATAAATAAATACCTGGATAGTATTACTTATTTTCAAATATGTGCCTCAAAGCTCTGTATTACTCTCTCATTGCCAATACATAAATTATTCAGTATATACGTGTTACAAGCCTTTATATATTGGGCCAGATTCCAAAAGAGTTGCTCACAATGCAAGTCTGTCCTGATTCTGATGACTTGCTCTCATTGTAAGTGACTTACGTCTGCATAAGGCCTATTATAAAAAGGATTACATTGTGGGCCTGCTCTCAGTGTTAAGTGATTACTTATGCTGAGAGCAAGACTTTTGGAATCAGGCCCATTGACATTTCAAGCTTCCTGATCTTTTAACATTTTTATTTACCTTGCCAACACTTGCAGCAGTAGAAGCACACAACTTACAAAAAAATAAACCCCTTGATAGAAACTGACAATTTAACAATGTAACTAATTTAAGAGGTTTAAGAATGCTGGACCATGCACTGTGTACTTTGTAAATATGGTGCATCCTTATAACCAGAAATACAGTGATGTAAGTGTACCCCAATCCTAATTAACAGGATATGAAAATGTATTTTCACTAATACCATTTGTATGGGGGAGACCAGTGTTCCCCTTAAACCAAGCCTTGTTTTTTTTAAGATGGGTGTCAGCCCTACCTTTACAAACCATATTACATGAAATGATTTTAAAAACGTATACCTTACTGTTAGTATTACATTAAATTGCTGGGCCATCTCCCAATCCCTTCTACCCTTCAGTTATGAATAAGACCCTAATGAACTTAAACACCTCCACCAGCTGTAGTTTATTTACCCTCACATATAGTGACTAATATTGTCTTTTCCAGTAAAGACTGGATATTCTCCAGACATTAGCTATGTCTTCACATCTGGCTCATGAAAATCACAATCAGGAAGGCAGTACTGCAGCCATTGTAATGACACATGCTAGCAAAGCAGAAGCCAGATCTTAGGATGACACTTTTAATTACCAGTCAAAGTCCCGATAATCGTCTGTGATTATAAACTTTAGGTAAGGGCCAAAAGGATGAGATTATAGATGCAAATGGCTTAAATGTGGGTTCCCTCACAGGGTTGCAATGTTCACTATCCATGACAGAAGGAGATGCTCAGGAATCTGGAATGTTCTTGGAGTACAGCCACTGCCTTTCTGGACCAAGAGAAGGCAACAGATGTGCTATGATAACCAGTGGGGAATGCCCCATGGCTACTTCCCATAGCAGCACCAGGCGCAGTCAACTGGGATGACCTGTCAGTCCAGAGCAAAGACATGCTGGAAAGAATATTATAAGGACATGCTGGAAAGAATATTATATCTTTGATCTGGGCTGGGAATATCTGGGAATCCCTCAAGATGAACTGAATACTGTTGCTAGGGACAGAGAAGTGGGATCTGTCATGTTCAGTTTGCTACCACTGTAATCCTCACCAGTACAAGCAGTTTAGAAAACATGGATAGAGGGATTAAATTGTCAACATTAAGTTTTATGCTAGACAATAATAATGATACGGAGGAGGCTGGACATCCTATGTATCCAAGAGACAAGAGGAAGCAGCAAAGCTACTTGGCTCGGGATACATAGTCTACTACTCAGTAGGAGGACTGGTTATTAATGGTGTGGGAACTGTGGTGAGAGATAGGCTTCAGAAGGCAGTGAGGGATGTCATTGGAATTAGTGACAGACTAATGGCAATCACACTCTAGTGTAATGATTGGGGAGTACTCATAAGCTTAACCTATGCCCCACAGCAGGGTTGTGATAGTGAGGAAAAAAGAAATTATGTTCTTACCATAACGTTCCATTTGTGTTGTTTATCTTCATTCATTCATTACTGATGGGTGGCGGAACCGAGTTGGTCTTATACTAAGCTCATGCCAGCCAAAAAACTCTCGAGCTAAGCTTTTACTCACTGTACTGCTCTCCCTGTTACCTCAGATCGAGTTTGCCCATAATAGGAAAGCAGAGGCTTTTTCTGAGCAGAAACCCTATAAACAAGATATGACCCAATCTGATGGATGGTGAGTGGGATGTAATGAATGAATGAAGATAAACAACACAGATGGAACATTATGGTAAGACCATAACTTCTTTATCTGATGTTGTTAATCTACATTCATTCCTTACTGATGGGACAGAGTCCCTAGCTACTTTTTATCCTGGGAGCCCCTTATGGAAGAATGTTCCTGAGTACCACTGAACCAAAGGATGCTCTTCCCCTGGAGACCAGGTCCAATTTGTAATGAGTAATAAAGGTATGGGGAGTAGATCAGGTTGCAGCTGCACAGATATCATCCATTGAAGCCCTTGAATGAAAAGCCACAGAAGTTGCCATTGATCTGGTTGAGTGTGCTTTGACCTTAATTGGTAGTGGAATGTTATTCTTCTGGTAAATGAAGGATATACAGTTACTCAACCACTTAGATAAGGTCACTTTAGAAACAAGGTCCCCCAATTTTGAACCTGAAAAAGACAAAAACAAATGGCCTGATTTATGTATTGGTTCTGTTCTGTGCAGGTAAAAGCGTAATTTTCTATGTACATCCAACAAATGGAGGCAGTATTCTCCTTTATTCGAATAGTTTGGAAAAAAAAACAGGAAGGTCAATCATCTGGTTAATTGCCAATTCTGATATAATTTTTTGAATGAAGGAGGGGTTAGTCCGGAGTGATACTCTGTCTCTATGAATGATCATTTAAGGGCATTTGATACATAAGGCCTGAAGCTCGGATATCCATCTAGCTGAAGTTATAGCTACTAAAAACAGTGACTTTCAGGCCAAAAACTTCATATCACAAGAATCTGCAGGTTCAAAAGGTGATTGTGTCAGAGATTGTAGCACCAGTGTTAAATCCCAAGGATCAATTGGTTCTTTGAAAGGAGGTCTGATGTGCAAGACCCCTTTTAAAAAGGTTTTGCAAAGGTGATGGGAGCCTAGGGATGACTCTTGGAAACCATTGTGAAAGTTTGAAATTGCAGCCAAATGGACTTGAATTGTGGAGGCTGCTGCTCCTGACTGTAGAAGATTTGAGAGCTAATCTAAAACCGAAGTAACAGGAGCTGAGCAAGGATCTAGTTTCTTTTGTTTTGACCAAATAAGAAATCTCTTCTATTTGCTGAGATAGATTTTCCTGGTGGATGGTTTATGTGAAGTCAGAATAATATTATGTACAGGAGAGGAAAGGTTATTCTGCCTGGCTATTACCGAAAGTGGAGAAACCAAGCTGTCATCTTGAGACTAGGAAGGTTGGGATGCATCAACCCTTGAGGATGCGAGATCAGTTCTGGAGTTGGATCCAGAAACCACTGCTGATGAACTAGGTGAGGCCAACGGAAGGGAAACCATATCTGTCATGGCCAGTAAGGGGCAATGAGGATTACTTTGCTTCTCAGACAAAGGGCCTTCTTTAGAACAAGGGGAATCAAGGGGAAGGGAAGGAAGGCATACAGAAGTCCTGTGGGCCAATTGTGTCCCTTGGAGATTCCCCCTCTGGAGGGATTAGGGCAAAGTAGCAGCTGCATTTGTTGTTTAGTGGTGAGGCAAAAAGATTGCAGCAGGGCTGACCCCAGTGGCTGAAAATCTTCACCACCATGACTGGATTGAGGGACCACTCAGGAGGCAGTAGGATACATCTGCTCAGCTTGTCTGCAATCACGTTGGAAACTCTGGGAATATGCATTTCTATCAGAAAGTGGTTGGAAGTTATCACCCATTGCCAAATTCTCATGGCCTCTCAATACAATGGGTAGGACTTGGTTCCCCCTTGTTTGTTGATGTACCAGATGACTGACATGTTGTTGGACTGTACAGCAATTGTCCCTGACAGGAGGGTGGATTGAAATTCTTGCAATACTAGAAACACTGCCCTCAGTTCTAAGACATTGATATGAAGATTGTCCTCTAAGTGTGAACAAGTGCCTTGGAGAGTCTCCCCTTGGTAACACCCCCCCCACCCTATCAGGGAAGTGTCTGCGGTCACTGTGGCCCTAGACTGAGGTAGGCAGAAGGGGCAACTCCATAGTTCTTCATCTGGATTCATCCACCACATCAGATCCTGTTTGCACAGTTGAGTTATATGTATCTGAAAGGACAATGGATGGTGCAAGGCATACCACTGTATCAATAGGAGCCATTGGAGAAGTCTCATGTGTAGTCTTGCTAAGGCCACTATGGTAATTGATGCTGCCATGGAATTGAAGAACCGCCCGAGCAGGGACTAGGTTTTAACAGAGTATCACCTGGATCTGGGATCTTATTCTGTGTAATTTGTGGTCTGGAAGAGAAACTAGCAAGTATGTGTATCGGAATTTGCCCCTATAAATTCCAAGGTTTGAGATGGAATCAAGTTGCACTTTCTCCAGTTTATTGAGATTCCCAGGGATCCTTGCTAGTTTGAGAGTGTAGTTCAGAGCTATTTCCAGTAGATGCTTAGTGGGGGTGGTGAACAGCCAATTGTCTAAATATGGAAACATCCGGAAACCTTGAATTCTCAAGTGAGCTATTACCACTACCATGCAATTGGTGAACACTCTGGGGGCTGTAGATAGTCTGAAGGGCAGTGCATGGAATTGGAAGTGATTGGCTACTAGCCTGAAGTAAAGGAATCTTCTGGAGTGCTTGTCCATTTTTATGTGATAATATGCATCCTGAAGATTTATTGAGCACATCCAATTATCTTTCTCCAAGAATGGAAGGATAGACTGAACCGTGACCATCCAGAATTTTTCCTGTTTGACAAATTTGTTCAGGATGCTAAGGTCCAGAATGGGTCTCCAGTCTCCTGTCTTTTTTGGCACTTAAAAGAATCTGGAGTAAAGTCCTATCTGGTCTGGTGGGACTGTACAGATGACTCTTTTTTGAAGCAGCTTTTGAATGTCTTGAGCAGCCATTTCTCTTTGACTGGGTGGAATGTCGGGAATTTGTCTGGGTAAATTTGTGTAAAGATTGAATGGGGCATGATAACCTTTGGCTATGATGCACTGCATCTATGAATCTGTAGTTATTGTTAGCCAGGCAGAAAGGTGCAGGGAAAGTCATCCCCCAACTGCTTCCAGAGGAAAGCAATTGGGCCGCTCTTCAGGAGCACTGATAGGATTATCCAGAGAAGGAATCTCTGGACCCCTGGTTACGTGGACCCCCTCTGTGTCTGTAGCGGTGCCTTCCAGAAGAGTTACCCCCTTCTGTCCCGAGGTGTTAACTCATCACATGTGTCATGAAAAGAACCCTGAGATTTCTTGTGCTACATCTTTCCACTCCTCTGGTTCCTAGAGTAGGGATGTTGAAGGGTTGCAAAATGTATGCCCACAGCAGATTGGGTCTTGCTGTCCTTCTCACACCTGGCCAATGTGACTTTTACTTTTGGACTGAAAGGTGAAGAAGCTTCCACTGGAGCATTCAGAAAGGAAGACTTAAAAGGGTCCACAAAGTTACAGAGGCGCATCCAGGCATGACGTCTCATGACAACACCTGAACCCGCTGCTCTAGCTGCTCCTTCAGTAGTGTGGGAAATCAAACACATGGAGGAGTTGGATATGGATTCCAGGGTAGCAAGCTGTGAGGCAACCTTGTCATGTACTTCATCAGAAACTGCTCCTGCTAAGGTTTGAGAGAGTTCAGAGACTAAGTCTCTCTGAAGCCTAGTGAAATGTGTCAAGTAGTTGAAAGACCTAACAGCAAAGGTCGATGATGCAAAGACTCGCTTCCCTAACCTGTCCACTTCCCAAGACTCCTTGTGTAAGGGGGTGAACAGAATGGCTTTCCTTAGCAAGCTCTTTCTTAGTGGCAGCCTCCACCACCATAGGGTCTACAGGAAGACCCTCGGACCAGTATGGATGTTGTCTGGGAGGGGATAAAAACTTGTCTGGTCTCCGTGGGATTGGCTCAATGGTATCATGACTCTTCCATGCACGCTGCATGATGAGTTGAACCAGCTCATCTTCAGGGGGGCGGTCACCCAGGAAGTAGAGGGGTGAGCATGAAAAGCCTGCAGGAATATGGATTCCTCAGAAGAAGGGTTGGTGGGCTTCCAGTCACCCTTCTGTTTCAGGAATTCCAGTATGCCTCCAAAGGAGACATCATCAGGGGGCGACCGTGGGGACCCCTCCCCTTCATCATAATCCGTATCCTCGGTGAGGGACTCCTCAGGTGAGTCCACATGCTTCCTTTTGCACATTCTCTTACATGGTATCTCTTCAGCAGGGGTTTCTGATGAGGACTCTGAAGAGGGGGCACACTGCAGTAGGGTATCCCGAGACTCCTGTGCTCGATGTTCCAATGTGGTGGTCTGTGCCAGCTGCGTCTCAGAGGGAGGAAATGTTTGTTAGCCCAATGCTGGCAGTTTGCCTGCAGAGGCAAAAGCCCTCTCCATTGTCTGGAAAGCAGGTCCGCCTGAAGGGGGATGGGAGCCCGGAACCAAGAAGGACAACCTTGGAACTGGAGTCACACCCTGCTCTGATGAACCAACTCCCAAGGATGGAACCCTAAGTGGACTCGGTACCGTCAGAACTCCTGGAACTGTGGTAGATGGTGCCATAGAAAAAAACAATGCCATGCCAGGCACCTCAGAGCCAGCAGTCCAGTCTCGATCCTGAGCATGTCCCATCTCCGAATAAGTTGAAAGCCAAAGGGTTGGCTCTGGCACCACGGTGAGATCCACCAGTGGAACCAAAGGCATGGGAACCGTAAAGGGCATCAGTGCCAAAAACATTGATGCCTGCAGGGAGGTCAAAGGAGGAGAATAAGATGGAGTCTGTGGAAATAGAGTCCCAAGTCCAGATGGGAAGGGAGTTTTTGAAGATGTAGCAATCCCTCTAGCCATCAGCAGCTGGTCTACAAGACGCACTATGTCTAATTCCGAAAGGCTCCTGGTCAGTCTTGCAGATATCCCTGACAGGGAGTCAGCCCATTCTAAGAGAGGGCTATATTTTTGCCCCAAGAAAGATCCACTGTAGGGGAATATCGGGTCTGTGCAGAGTGGTCTATCGGCACCACAGTCTTGAGACTGGAGATCTGTATTGGAGTAATATCTGGTATTGGAACCGATGGAGCAAACAATGTAGGCAAACTTGGTGCCAAAGATAATGTTAGTGCTGTGATCGGTGTCGAAGAAAGGATTTTTACTGATGGCACCAAGGTAGAAATTTGAAGTTTAGGCAATATCAGTGCCGTAGACATTGTTGGTGCCGTAATAGGAGCCAACGACACAGTTTCTGTAGATGGGACTGAAGACGGTGCCGTAGAAGCCAATTTCGGCTCTGGAGCCGAAGAAGTCAATTTTGGTACTTTTTGTCTTAGTTCCTGTTTCCTATCACCCGAGGGTGAAGAAGGAACCAAATGTGGTCTCTTTTTATGCTCTTTTCTAGGAGGTGGTGAGCACTCTTACGCAGAAATAGCCTCTGAGAGACTTAAGGAGGCCCTTCAAGATCAACTTATTTTTTCTTTCATTAAGGGTTTGAGAGCTGAACCCTTGGCAAATGGTACAAGGAGGTTGGACTGAGAGATGAGGAACCCCCAAACAATACACACAAGAGACATTTAAATCACAATTTGGCATCTTGCTACCACATTGGTTGCACTGTTTGAAGCCTCGTGTTCCTTTTTTTTCAGACATAATGAACAAATTAACCACAAACAGTAAACTTAGAGAAACTGTTGTTTTTAAGTCAAACAGTAATAAAAGATAGGGGGAAAGTTTTTTTTTTTTTGAGAAAAGGATAGAGAGAGTGGAGAGAGGAGGGAAACACCAACAATGGTATTAAGATTTTACCTCAGAGAGTACGGGAAAAAAAAGGCCGTACCACCAATGGTACTTGAGAATTACCAAGAAGGTAGTTGAAAAGGAATAGAAGGTAATGGGTAAATCAGCGATAGGCTATAGAAAGGTATGAGAATGAAAAGGAAATCAAAATTATTCAATAAATATCAAAAAGCTTGAAGTACTTAACCGAGAGCTGGCTTGACACGACTTTTCAGTGACATGGCAAATGAGATCTGAGGTAACAGGGAGAGGGGCACTATGGCTAAAAGCTTAGTTCAAGAGTTTTTTGGCTGGCATGAGCTTGGTATAAGGCCGACTCGGATCCGTGGACAGAACCGACGCCCATCAGTAAGGAATGAATGAAGATTAACAACATCAGGTAGAGTGCATTCAGACAGCTAAAGCAGGACAACATGAATTGGTGTTGATAATGGGGGACTTGAATGCACATATTGGAAGAGATGGAAGAGAATATGAGGACTGCTTGGGTCCACATGGGTGGGGCAACAGGAATAGAGAAGGAGATGCCACTTTAGACTTCTGTCTAGCAAAAGGTTCAGAGAGATAGTCACAAGATCACATACAAGAATGGCCAACATGCACCTCAGGCAGACTTCCTACTAGTAAGGAAAGAGCACTGGTAGAATTGATCATTCCCAGTGAAACAGTCAGCCCACAGCAGAAACCACTGGTTGCCACAATCAGCTGCAAGCAGTGGTCAGAGAAGGTTCTAAGGTCAACAGAGACCTGGCTGAAGGCCTGGAAGATAACTGGGGAGAAAGCACAACAGTTCAAGCAATTACTCAGGACTTTAGCACCCCAAGAAGAGGAGGAATTAGTTAGATCTTAAGAAGAAAGGCAGCATCTCAAAACAGCATGCGTGAGGACTACAGAACAGATATGTGGCCAAGCCAGGTATGGAACTAAGGTACATAAGGAAAGCTGGTGGTGGAATGCAGAAGTCCAGGAAGTCATCAAAAGAAAAAAGGAGTGTAGGAAAAAGTGGGAGATAGAAAAGAAGGACCAGGCTAGGAAATAATACTGGTGGGCTAACAAAGAGGCTAAGAAAGTTGTTTCAAAAACAAAGAACAAGGCATCAGAGGCACTCCTTCAGCTTCTGGAAAGTGACTCACTAAGTGGCACAAACAAACTATATCAGGTTGCAAAGCAAAGACAGAATGATAAAGAAGATAGTCAAACACTCTTCATAAGGGATGCCAGCAACAACCTGTTCGCCAGACCACAGGACATCAAAGGGAAATGGAAGGGGTACTTCCAGCAGCTTCTAAATGATGAAAACCCCACAGAAGCTGTATTGCCCCAGACACAGCTTATGAAGAGAAAAGAAGAGCAGCCCACCCTAGAAGAAGTAAGATCAGCACTAAGGAAAATGAAGTCAGAGAAAGTGGCAGACTGAGATGAGGTCACAGCAGATACGAAAAAGATGCTGGGTGAGATGTGGGAGAAATGGCTCCTAAGGCTACTCATAGTAGTGTGAAGAGAAAGGTTTATACCAGATGACTGGAAAATAAGCATACTTGTGCCAGCGAGCAAGAACAAAGGGGACATACACAACTTTGGGCAGTACAGAGGTAGCAAACCCCTGTCACATTGAATGAAAGATCTGGACAGGGTGATTAATAAGTGGATACACGGAGTAGTAGAAAGTAAGATAGAAAATGAGCAGTTTGGATTCAGATCAGGATACAGTACAACTGACCCTATGTATGCAGTGAGACAGATAGTTTACAAGAAGCTAGCGATAGATTCCAACTGGGAATTCCTAGACTTGAAGAAAACACATGACAAGGTCCCAAGAAAGCTGATTTGGACAGTATTGTGGTGATTCAAAGTCCCAGAAACATTGCTAGAATTAGTGCAGGCTATGTAAAGCACCTAATGATGACTCAAGCATGAACAGTGTTCAGCCTCACAGTGGGGTTCCCAGTAGGAGTGGGTGTATATCAGGGTTCAACTCTGAGCCCACTGATGTTCATACTGGTGATGGACTACAGTAGCAAATAGGTGGAGGAGACAGATCAACAAAGTTGCTGTAGGCAGATGATTTGGCATTACAGGCAGACTCTGAGCAAGAACTTCAGTAAAAGTTAGTGGAATGGAATGCAAAACTGAAGGCACATTGGATGAAACTAAGTACAGCTAAGGCAGTGGTAATGGCAGCAAATTGTGGAAATCAGAAGAAGCTGATAACTGAGAGATAAGGGAAGGTAGTGGAACAGGTTAATAGTGTCAAGTATCTGGGAGGGGTGTTTGAGGAGAAGGGAAGTCTGAATGAAGAGGTCAAAGCTAAAATCAGAAGGGCTGCAGCCAACTGTGGGACAGATGAAGAAAGGAGGACATAAGAGCAGAGGCCAAAGTAGCTCCAGTTGCAGAAAAGATCAAAGAGAACATATTACAGTGGTTTGGGCACATGTGCAGAAAAGCAGAAGATAATCTGGTGAAGAAGATTTGGGACAGACAGGAAAGAATGTAAGAGGAAATGAGGGTGTCCAGCAAAGAGGCTGAATGCATTGTGTAAGAGAAGATCTGTGCCAGTCAGGAATGAGTGTCAAAGAAGGCAGGAGTGCAGAATTGAATCAAGAGAGATGGCTACAGTTAACACAACACCCAGACCCCATGTAGAAAATGGGAAAAAGGGGCTGATGATGATGATGATGATAATAATGACAGTGAATAAAGTTAATACTTTTTTCTTAGAATGGAGGAAGAACCACAGTGAGTCAGAGCAACAGAAATAGCAAAACTGTCTAGAACAAAATTTATACAAACTTCCAACCACCAAAATTCTTTTGAAAATAAGATCATTATGCCAAATGAGTCATTTTTAGAATGGAATTGTCATACTAACTGGACAATATTTAGAATGAATTGCTCAGGTTTCAGGATGCACATCCCTGATTGGCCATTAAGCCAGCATTGTCACAACAAATAACTCTCTTTTAGAAAACAAAAAAACACTAAAAAAGTGTAGTCAGGAGCCCAATACTGCTTTCATCTAGCAATAGTTCATCAGAAAGTATTCAACCACAAATTTTAAGCACTTTTTATATAAAAACCTACCAATGAAAAACTCTAATTCATTATTCAATTAAAATTCTTTAGTTAACACTTTATATGCTAAACCAGTTATAAAAACTTTTACAAACCCCCGGATTCCCAAAAACTTGCACGGCATGCGTGATTAGTGTTAGATGACATTTTGCCAATATGGTGGCCGAGCGATCCATTTACATGCACATCTGACGTGTGCAAGCGCTGTAGCACTAGTGCTGCATGTCCACAGCCCCTGCATGCAAATCACTCCATTTGCAGGTGAAAACCATGCAAATGAGGTAAATTTGCCATCCAGGAAGCAGGAATCAGGGTGTGCAGGACTAGCATAATATGCAGAAATGTACTCGGTTAGTACAAATGTACAAAATACAACTTTTATGATATGTCCACCGATCACGTCTGTTGAAGCATACGGCAGCGGCACGCAAACGGGATCGGGGGAAAATAATAAAATAAACCTAAAATAAGCATTCTAACTAAAAGCAGTAGTCTGCCATGCAAGTCAATGGCAGGCAGAAGACAACCCAGACAGTGAGTAATGGTTGCTAAAGGGGGAGGCTCAGTGTGGGACATGTAACTATGCATTAGCAGGAAATCCTATGCAAATGAGCTGAAGGATAGTGAATCCCAGTTTTCCACAGGGTGTGAGGCAGGTCCCAAGAGTGTAAGAGTATAAATAGCTGGGTGCAAGACTAGGATATAGCTGGCATCATGGGTGGGGGTGTCAGGCATACTGTAAGTGGATTGGAACCCTGTGGCTCAGGATTGCTTCTAGCTTAGCACAGCAAAGCTAGGGGTGTGTCTAAACCTGCCTAGCACCCTTTACAAAGTGTAAGCGGGTGTGCGTGCCATGCACCGGGTTTTACAGGAAGAAAAAAGAAGTTAAACCAGGAAATAGCAGCTCTGTGCACATTTGAACAGGGAGGCAATGGGAATGGAAAACAGCAGTAGGAAGGTAATCAAGAAGAACTAGCTGAGCTGACAGGTGAAATGTATCAAAATTAGCTAATTACACAGGCAGCAGACCAGCCCAGACCAGAACACTACTATAAACTAAGCAAACACCTTCTCCTCTGTTTTTTCCACACTCTACACCACCGGTGTATACAAGCAGGGAAATTTTAACAAACAAAACTACAAAACAAGAAGGGCTGCAGCAGGTAACATAGAATAACGTGCAAGAGGCTGAGGGTGGTGAGGATGTGAATGCTGCTGAACAACCCACAGTGAAGAGACAGAGAAGAGTGTACAGACCCAGGGTAACCTACCAGGGGCTACATGAGCTGGAGATAGTGGGCGCTATAGGGTGGACAGAGACCTCCTACAGTAAATTGTTGAGCTGTGCCGGTCACACCTGACACACCAAACTGGCTGAGGGGAACCCATCCCAGTGGATACCAAGGTGTGTGTAGACCTAGGTATACTAGCCACAGGTACCTCCCAAAGCACAACTGGGGATATCATGGGCATCTCACAGGCATTACCATCCAGAATATTCCACCAGTTCCTGGATGCCATGTCAGCACATGCCAGTGAGCACATATATTTCCTCAACACACGTGAGGTGTTGACCAGCAATATGTGTCTCTTCCACCAAATAGCAGAATACCCTGGGGTAGTGGGTGCTATAGACTGCACGCACTTATGCATCAAAGCACCACCCGGTGGGCAGAGTAGGGCCTACATCAACAGCAGGGGCATCCCCTCCATCAACTGCCAGGTCATATGTGATGCCCAGAGCATTATAATGAATGTGTGTGCTGGCTGCCCTTGAAGCTATGATGATTCACACATATGGCATCTGATGCAGCTGTACCACAGATTTGCCAATGTGGACATCCCCTACAGTCACCTAGTGGGGGATGCTGGGTACCCACTGGAGCCGTGGCTGATGACACCCAACAGAAATGCACACACACACACCTGAACAACAATGCCATAATGAGGCACACGCACAGGCCAGGCATATAATAGAGCATGTGTTTGGGATGCTCAGGTCACAGTTCCAGTGTCTGGACACATCTGGTGGAGCCTTGCAGTATTCACCAGCTACATGTACCCAAATTGTTATGGTATGTGCTATGCTACACAATATGATCCTGCGGAAACAGCTGCAGCAGGATCAGCATGGGGCAGTGCCACACAGCCCCCCACCAATGCCAAGGCCTGTACAGGCACAGAGTGACTTGGAGGAGGAACAAACTGAGCCTGCCCCAGTAGGCAGAAGGAGGTGTGCCCAGTATGCCTTGGCCTTGGCAAAGAGGCAACACATAGCATATGCACTGACACAGTAGGGACCCAGGGAATGACACCTCTCTCTGACTTGCACAGACAGTAAAAGGGATGCCAAACATGACACTACCCATGTTCAACCATGTATAGAGAGTGTACTATGTGCATCCAACATAGGCAGCCCTCCAGCACCATCCTCAAGTCTGGCACACCCTCAAAGTAAGTCAATCAATCTACCAATTGCCAAATGAAGTAGAATGTGTTGTTACCTGTAGCTATGGTATAGATGTGAGCATGCAAGGGAACTGGGTGGCCAAATGTTAAGGCAGCAGACAGTAGACATCCATAGTGGCACCATGACATCTGTAACACATACTGGAGTCACCATAGTAGCCAGTACTACACAGGGTGACAAAACCCACTGCAGGAAATGGGTTGAGTGACATGTGTGTCCATAAGAGCCACACATGCCAGTTAGGAAGGTTCACATACCCAACAACAGTCTCAGCCAGCAGGACAGGTGTAGACAAACACAAACAAATGCTGTACTATGGCCTCTGAATGAGCCCTATGGGTAACCCCTCCCCCAGGCCTACACAGACAGACTACAGCAAGTCAGGCAGTTGGATGTAAGTTGTGAAGGCTAGGAAGTCAGAAACTAATATGTAGGTAATTAAAGCTAAGATCTGTAGTACACTGGTATACCTATAGCCAGCATGATAGGTAAGACTACAGACTGAAATGGAGTACCTGAAATACCAGTACAGTCCTAGCAAATGTGTACAAGTGTGAGGTGTGCCCCCTCATCCAACGTACACTTATAGTAACAGTCAGGTGTGCCCCCCCACTCCTGTGTAGCACAGTAGAAACAGTCAGGTGCCCCCCGCTATACAGAAATGTAGCAACAGTCAATGCCAATTGACAGATGGATACCCTGCAGACATAGCATGCTACCTGTTGGTGTACAACACAAAGGTCAGCACCACAGTACAAACTACCTGGACTTGATCCACACATGCAATACAGATGGCCATATTGGCATGCTCACACACTTAGAGGAATGAAGGCAATGTCAGTCAACAACATACTGAAAGGTCATACTGGGCATGCTCACACACTTAAACACATGAAGGCCGTGTCTGCAAACACCAGTGGACCAAACATATCTGGCAGTCGCAATTCTTAGTGCAGACACATGTCAGTATGCACCACTCCTGCCATGTACACACAGTGGATAGGAATACAGACATATATGAAAGGCCAATATAATATAATAAGCCAAAGGTAAATGGACATAGATGTGTGAAAGAGGGTGACTGTGACAAGAAGCCATCTGGGTCTGTCCCACCCAGCACACAGCCAAAGGGCCCCAAACACATGAGGCGCAGATGTCACTCACTGCAGATACTAGCCACCAGTATCTGTCAGCATGATAGGCTATGTGGTGCCTGTGCCAACTGTGCAACATGACTGTACAAGGAAGTAGTCATCTAGTAGCTGTATACACGTACCTGTGACATATGACCCCGTGTATGCCTGCATGTGGCATGCCAACCCCTACATGAATGGGTTATGGCCCATGCACACACAGCCCTCCCCATAGCAGTATTATGACAAGACTGCTGAGGTCATCCAATGTGAAATACACCTTTGGGAGAGCTATAGCTTAGTAATCTCCATGGCGCGTCCCATAACTGCGTACTGCTGTAATGATAAACTAGTTAAGTAGTAGTTCTAACCCCAGACTTGGCAATTGTGTGAGTGTGTGTTTGTGTGCGTGTCTGTCTGTCTCTGACTGTGTAGAGAGAAATGCTTTTTAGGCTACTCACACTCTGTACAATTCATATACTCAAATTTGGCAAGGCTGCTGATGTCACTCACCTAGAAATACACCTCTGGGAAGATTATAGCTCAGTAATCTCCGTAGTGCATCCTGTAACTGCGTACTGCTGTAGTGTGATGAAGTAGATAGGTAGGTGTTCTAACCCCAGACTTGCCAACTGTGTTTGTGTGTGAATGTGTATGTGTCTGTCTGAGTAAAGAGCAATGCTTTTTAGGGTACACACACTCTGTACAACTCATATGCTTAGCTTTGGCAAGGCTGCTGATGTCACTCACCCAGAAATACACCTCTGGGAAAATCATAACCCAGTAGTCTCCGTAACGCATCCTGTAACTGCTTACTGCTGTAGTGTGATGAAGTAGATAGGTAGGTGTTCTAACCCCAGACTTGCCAACTGTGAATGTGTGTGTGTGTGTGTGTGTGTGTCTGACTGAGTAGAGGGCAATGCTTTTTAGGGTACTCACACTCCTTAGAATTCCTATACTCATTGTTGGCAAGGATACTGATGTCACCCACCTAGAAATACACCTCTAGGAAGGTTGTAGCTCAGTAATCTCTGTAGTGCATCTTGTAACTGCGTACTGCTGTAGTGTGATGAAGTAGATAGATAGGTGTTTTAACCCCAGACTTGCCAACTGTGTTTGTGTGTGAATGTGTGTGTCTGACTGAGTAGAGAACAATGCTTTTTAGGGTACTCACACTCCTTAGAATTCATATACTCAACAATGGCAAGGCTGCTGATGTCACCCACCTGGAAATACACCTCTGGGAAGGCTGTAGCTCAGTAATCTCTGTAGCGCGTCCTGTAACTGCATACTGCTGTAGTGTGATTTAGAACTGTGGTAGGGTTCCATCTCCATCCATAGCAGTTCTGGATGTTTTGTGTGTGTTTCAATGTCTGTGTATGGAGCAATGCATTATAGGCTACTCACTCGCAGTACATTACAAATGCCCTGCTTTGGCAATCCTGCTGATGTCAGTCATTGTGAAATACACCTTTGGGGAAGGGTTTCTGTAGTAATCCCTGTGGTGCATCCTATAACAGCTCCATGCTGTAGTGTGATATAGACCTTGGTCAGGGGTTCTATATCCACACGTCAGTTGTGGATGTTTTGTGTGTGTCTCACTGTCTGTGTAGGAAGCAATGCATTTTAGGCTAGTCACTTGCAGTACAGTTGACATGCCCTAGTTTGGTAATCCTGCTGATGTCATTCATTGTGAAATACATCTTTGGGGTAGAAGTACTTTAGTAATGTCCATGGCGCATACTATAACTGCGTAGTGCTGTAGTGTAGTAAACTAGTTAGGTAAGGGTTCTACTCTCAGACATGACAGGTGTGTGTGTGTTTGTAAACCCATATCCTGTGTAGAGGTGGTTGTGAGTGTGTGACACCTGTGGAGGGAGTTTTCCTTATTTCTTTTATGGTGGCCCTACTATATATCACAATGTCAACCATACTGGGATAACAGATGTAAATTAGCTGAGAGGCTGGGGTGCAAAGCCATACCCATACATGTAACATCAAGGCCAGCCCAATCACAGTTAGCAACCCCACTGTGCCTTCACATGTGACTCACAACAGACATACCATGCCTGACAACATGCCCTGTATGGACCGATGACACTGACATCAGGGAATGCTGTTAGCATCCTATCAATGTAGGTGCAGGGTAAACCTGCTGCCCATTACCAGTTCCTGCCACAGGTGGGCAAGACTGGCACATCTGATGATAATCTGTGTTCACAACATGGGCCATACACCCCAGGTACAGTAGCACATGTCACTGTACATGCATGTGGGAGGTGTGCTCATCCCAGGCACCATCCATGTCATGGACTAAGGAACACATACATGGCAAGTGATGCACAGCATTGTCCACACACAATAGTCACCCAGTTAACTGGATGGGGGATGCAATATCCACCTGTGTGGGAAAATGTACAAACTACAGGCCTGAGCCACAATGCAGACCATTGTTATGTGGCCTGATGCCAAGGTATACCCATAGCCTACCCTTGTACAGCCTGCTGGCACAGTTCACCACCACACACCCATGCATGTCACAACCAGCATCCTGTGTGTTCGTGTGTGTGTTGTGTGGTGCGTATGTCCACATTCACACTCACTACAACCCCCCCCCCAAGGCATACTGAAGCATGCTGTCTGTCTGACACTTCCTCATACCCCTTGCCCATATGACCTCTGTATGACTCGTGTGGTGCATGTGATACCTGCACATTGATGTGTTGTGGCAATCCCACTAGTGATGAGTTGTACTCCTGGCCCTGCCAGGTGTGTCAATGTGTGTGCGTCCCTGTGTGAGTGTGCCTGTGTTGACGCTGGCACCTGTTCATGCAGACAGGCATGTGTACGTCACCTACCATATATCTACCATATCCCTGTTGCAGATGTCACTCACCATCACATATATGTTCTGAGTGCTCCACAACAGGTAACCCATGTGGCACATTCAATAACTGTAATAATAATAATCTTGGTGGACAAAGGCCTATCCTTCTCATCCACTAAAATTCACGCTTCTGCCATTTGAACCCACATCTCTACTCTACTCTTCCTCCTATCTTTTCCCACCCCCTAATGAAGCAATTCCTTTGGGAAGTGCTGTACGTCCAACCTCCCAGGAGATAACCTACCCCTCCTTGGGACCTCAACTTTGTCTAGAAAAATTGACCTTACCCCCCTTTGAACCATCTGCTCCAGATGATTTAAAATGCTTGACCTGGAAGACTGCCCTTTTACTGGCCATCACCTCAGCTAGTAGGTCTCTTGAGTTGCAAGCCTTCATGGCAGTGGAACCCTTTCTTATCTTCCACACAGGCAGAGTTTCACTTAGAACTAATCCTTCCTTTATGCCCAGGGTGGTCACAGACACTTCCTTGAAACAAGCCACACACTTGCCTACCTTCTTCCCCAAGCCACAGAACCAAAAGGAAATAATCCTTCACTCCTTGGATGTACACAGGTAACTTTGCTACTTCCTTGACAGGACTAAAACTTTCAGAAAATCAGAACAGCTTTTTTTTGTCTTGGGCTCTGATGGAAGACCAGTCTCCAAACAAACTATCTCCAAGTGGTTCTCCCACTGTATTTATTTTGTTACACCAAGCCCCCTGAATCTGTTAGCACTCACTCAACTAGGGCCACTTCTACCTCCACTACTTTCCTGAGGGGAATACTTACCAAAGATGTTTTGGAAGCAGCTACCTGGTCATCAGTGCATACCTTTACCAAGCACTACCACCTGTCAGCCTTCTCGGGACATCCTCTCTTCCCATTAAGGCACCTTTCACCATCATCTCAGCTTTGGGAATCATCCCATAAGTCAGGACTGCAACAGTGAAGCACAAAGAACATAGTACAGTTTTGTACACTTACCGTAAATGTAGATGTTCGCATGTATTCACTGTTGCATTTATTTTTCCCTCTTGCATCCCCCTTATTCTCCTTACAATGACAGGTTTTCTCTCTGTCCTCCTCTTCTGTAGGACCCTCTGCAGGGATGCCCTACAGGTCCCCTTCCTCTAACCTGGTCCCTTTATTAAGGTTCATCTTTGGGGCTCCTACCTTCTAGGAACATGAAAAAACTAATATCATGGCATCAGCTGGCTCCCAGTCATCCTAATGTTAGGGTAGGTGTCCACCAGCTCAGGGAGGTGGAAGTTTTTTTCTATGGTAGTCGGACCGACCAAGGGCTTCCGAACCAGGAAATCTCATAAGTCAGGACTGTAACAGTGAATACATTTATGGTAAGTATGCACAACTGTACTTTCTCTCTTCTTTTGGAAATGGACAGGGGCAATTATCACAAGCTTCTGCTTCCAAACTTGTTTTTAAGTCAGCTGAGCTCAAGCTGCCTGACAGTTTGGGTGTAAGGAAGGTGCCTTGAATCTTTGAAAGCTGGCTAGCTGTTATTAATCCACATATCTAAGGCTGCTGCAGCAGTACAAACTGTACTCTGCTGCCTACCCCCCACCGTTGATATGGCGAATACTGATGACACCTTATCTTTTTCTTTGCCCACAGAGGAAATCATTTGTGGAAGTCTTTATAGAATGAAAGAGCAGATTAAAATGATTTTGTCCCTAATACACCTGCTAGGTCCTGTAGTGTCCAGGAGTCCCACAGATTGCTGTACCCTGTGGACTGTGAATCCATACATGGGGTCAGAACTGGTGTCTCGTCTCAGTACTTTTCCCAGAAATAAGGAAAGACTGCTGGACTATTTTTTTTGGGTGGGGGTGCACAACTGTCATCGTAATCTTCAGAACCTTTCAATTGTCGTGCATGTGACCAACTTTCAAACTGCTATCCCAAGAAGAATAGGGAGGTGTCTGATAAGGATCTGGAGACAGAATTATCAGACCTCCAGCAGAGAGAGGCAGGTGGCTGTATACTCCCAAGTGTGGTTATGTTGTGGATGCAGCATCCATGGTGGCAGCTACCAGACTGGTGATCAGGAGACATGCCTGTCTGAGAATACAGCCCCTGCCAGAGAATGTGAAGGTGCAGCTCCTTAATGCATCCTTGGAGAGGGATTAATTGTTGAGAACTCCTCTTATGGAACTATTCAAAAAAGTGGAGGAATTGGTAAAACAGCTGTTCCATTTCCCCATACTTTGATGGATAATTTCTGTCATATCTATGTCTGGGTCCTACAGTCCAAGGTAAGGAAAAGATAAGCAACTCAAGGAGAAGAGCCAGTATAAGGGAAAACAGGAAGACCAAAGGTGAAACCTGGGGGCCCCCAGGACTTCGGTTGTCTAGGGGAACAGCCATGACTATGTGAAACTTCTCCCTCCATAAAAACTCTATCTAGCCTCGACTCCCCCCCTGTTTCCATCTAAGCCAAAGATAGCAAGAAGGGTAACTCAGTTCATTAAAAAAGTGAAAACATTCTAAGAGGCAAAGAGTACTACAGGTAAAATTTCAGAGTTGCAAACTAGAGAAAGCCCAAAATGTCAGATATCCCACCTTGTACCAAGGAATTAGTTACACCTAGTCTCTGCCATCCCTACAAGCAATTTCACAAGTAGGCATCCTAGAACCTGTGCCAAAAGTTGACCAAAGCAAGGTTTTCTATTCAGGACTCTTCCCAGTTCCCAGAAAGAAGGGTCTGTAGAAACTTGGCACTTACCTCATAGTTCAAAAATCCAGGATGCTGACATTGTATTTTATATTGCGAATTTTCCCATAGTGTCTGGTTACCTGGAATCTCAAGGATGTTGGTATTCATGTACCCATTCACAAGGACTATAGATGCTTTCTCAGATACAAGATATGGTTTGGGGGAGGTGGCCTTTCACTTTGTCTTCTTGCCCTCTAGAATGGCACCTATGTTTTTTTACAAAGTACCTGGGTCTAGTAATGTCTTATTGCAGAAGGTAGAGTATTCCATTGATTCAGTCACTGTCTCACAAGGTGGTAGAGAGGGCTCTGCAATTCACTATCAATTGTTTTCAAAGTCTGGTGTTTTCCTTTAGCTTCCCAAAGTCAAACTTCATTAATACCAAGTAAGTGGTGATTCTCCCTCCCTTCAGGAAAAGTGGCATGTGTGGCTCACTAGTAAAAGATGACACTTATGACTGTGTTTACTGCCAGGGAATTCCTAAGGGCATTAAGACTTATGAACGTCACAGTTCTAATGCTTCCCCTTGACCAGATTGATTGCACATGAGTACTCCACTGGTACTTCAGAAGTACCTGGAATTAACTTTTAGTCACTGGAGGAAATGATCCCTATCCTATACTTTCTCTCCAACCACACTTGGGAGTATTTAGCCACCTGCCTGTCTGGTGGAGGTCTAGTAATTCTGTCTTCAAATCCCATCAGACACCTCCGTATTCTTCATAGGGTAGCAGTTTGAAAGTTGGTCACATGTAAGACAATTGAAAAGCTCTGAAGATTGATTCTTAAGACCTAGCTGAGCAGGGGGCACACTAGGGAGGCCTCAAAGTACACTGAGTTTGGGAGGCAAATCAAAGAAATAATAAGCATATAAATGTAAAGATGGTGATAATCCCACTGCAGACACTCGGAAATTCAAGTCCACCCGGAATTCAGGGATTTTGTATGTGATGGACTACACTGCTGTAATCTAGAGTTATTGGATTACATTTCTGCAATGTAGTACTTTAACAAAACAAGGAGGAACTTGGCACCTACCTGATTTGCAGATTGGCTGTGACTTCCTGGGAGATGGATCATTAAGCCCCATGTGACCTTAATGGCATATTGTGTTGCATTCCAGCTAAACTCTGGTGGGCCAACTAAACCGATTAGCTGCAGATCCTCAAGAGGGGTGTTGCACAGGGATGTTTTCTTCAGGTTGCTCAGAAGTGGAGTGTCCCAGGAGTAGATCTGTTTGCCTCTAAGTAACAGACACCTGAAGAAGTTCTGCTGGAGCACCTCACGGTTAAGATTTGGTAGTAGATCCATCATACTTAAGATGGGCAGGTCTTTTTCTGTAAGCATTCTCTCTGATCCCCCTTCTACAAAGGCTGGTGTAGGTAGCAAGTGAGGGAAGACCATAGATGCTGTTAATAGCATCATTTTGGACCAAACAGTAGTGGTTATTCTTTCTTATTCAAATGCCCAGAGGGAAACCAGTTCTGCTGCCTTTGTGACCTACCTGTGGACAAGGGAGGCCTCATACAACCCAACGTAAAGAGACTGCAGCCTATACGATAAGTCATCAGTTCACTGAGGACATGCTAAATAAACTTAAGGAGACTAGAAAGCCTATTGTAAGGAAATCCTTCTTAACCATATGGAAGTTTTTTTTTCTTCTGGTGCCCCAGGATGGGTCAGGATCATAGCAAGACACTTGTGTCCAGGTTTCTGCAATATTTAAGTGAGCTGCTGTTAAATTCTGGCCTGCCATTATACGTGTGTAAAGTTAAATTTCTCAGCCATTTCATCCTGCGAATCTACAGATTGTTAAAACACTTGTCAAAGAGCATGTTTGCTCCTCCATGGAACTTGTACTGGGTTCTGGAAATATGACACAGCCTTCTTTTGAACCTGCTGTCTAAGAATTCACTGCCCAAATATTTTAACTTGGAAAAAAATGCTTTCTTATCAAACAACCTTCAACTAGGAGGATTTCAGAATTGCAGATCCTAATGTGTGGAGAGACCTTCTTGGTCTTCCAGAAGATAGAGTCAGATTTAGAACCATTTCCATCTTTATGCCAAAAGTAGTGATGAGTTCAACCTTTGTCAAACTGTCCAACTCAGAGTTTTCATCTGTAACCCCCAGAGCAAAGCAGTAGGTTTTTCATTCCTTAGATCTGTACAGACAACTGGGGTACCACCTATATAAAATCAAGAATATTACAGCCACATGTGCACACATGTTCATAGTATGTGCCATGCTACACTATATGATCCTGCGGAAACAGCTGCAGCAGGAACAAAACGGGGAATGGCTACACAGCCCCCCTCTGTGTCACCACAGACACAGAGGGACTCGGAGAAGGAACATCCTGAGCTTGCTCTTGTAGGCAGACAGAGGCATGCTCAGTATGCCCTGTCCTTGGCAAAGAGGCAAAGCATAGCACATACACTGACACTGTAGGACCAAGGGACTGATCTCTCTCTCTAACTCGCACACACAGTAAAATGGATGCCAAACAACTCACCACCTATACCCTACCATGTATAGGCAGTGTACTGTGTGCATCCGACATAGTCAGCCCTCAAGCACCATCCTCACAACAGCCTCAGGCACAAAGTAAGTCAGTCTCCTTAACAAAATTAATGAATGGAGTGGAATGTTCTGATAGCATATCTATGGTATTGATTCAAGCATGCAAGGGAATGGGGTGGCTTACTGGGATAGCAGCAGACAACGGACAGCTCTGTGGGACAGCAGGAACTGTATTCCCAGTACTGGCCCACCCACACCATGCAGTACCACCCTAGTTGACAAATACCACTACAGTATATGTGGTGAGCTACATAACTGGGGGGTCATAGGTCACATGCATGGATGTCAAAGTGGGGGTCCCATACCCAACCCCAGCCTCACCCAGCAGATCAGCTGTAGAAAACCATACAGAAATGCCTGAAAAAGGCCCCCACATGGTGACATCTACCCACACACTTTTACACAGTGATATCACAGCTCACAGCGGGTCTGGCAGGGGAAGTATGGCTTTCAAAGATAAGAAGTCTGAAAATACAAATGTCTATGCCAGAACAATCTGACCTGTAATCGATACTGTTATGCCTGTAGTCTGAAAGATAGGGCACATCACTATGCTAAATGGGATCAAAATGTTAAGCAAATACCAGCACAGTCTCTTCAAATGTGTATTATGCACATATGTGTCACCCCCCATAGTCTCATAAAACTGCAGTAACATCTCCCTAGCCTTAAGCAGCATCCAGCTGTCAACTAGAATGATGGCTTAACACAAACAATTAACACAAAAGCAATTATCAGTAACACCCACAGTTAACTTACTGGTGCCATCCCAGGGTTATCCACTGCTGGCAGCCTGGGAACATATCAGAATGCACTGCCTTGCTACAGATGGCCTGCATCTGTCACATCTGGCCTACAGGCCTGTGGCAAATGCCCATGCCTCACCCACAGTACCTTGTTAGGGAGTGTCATGGGGTCCATAACAGCAACATAACAGTCTAAAAAAGGCAAAGAAAGGCCATGCTGCTAACTGCTAGGAGAAAACCTGCCAGTGTCAGAGAGCCAGAAATCTGGCCAAATCCGTGAATATGGGTTTGAAAAAGGTCAGAAGAGAAGGTCACCTTTGAAATACTGCTCTAGTAATGTAATAAAGTTGAAGGAATGATTGTAGTAGCATGGAATGTTTGATGGGTACGAAGTCAGAAACTGCAATATCAAATGTCAGTAATATCTAACTTTAACCCTGAGTGACCTGCAAAACACTTTTCCTTGAAAACGACACTCACTTGCATAACCAACAAGATATATGAGTCATGAATGTGGACATTCTGTGATACTCTGTGCAGCCAACAGGCAAGGCTAGGAGTCTAAACATGGAAATGCACTCATTGCAGGCAGTCCTAACCCTGGAAGATGGTGACATGTCTGCACTCACAGAACCCTGGCCCACAGCCATGGGAAGTAACATACCCTTCCCTGATCACTCATCCTGTGCAACATCCTGACCCCAAAATGTGGCCAGCCAAGCAAAATGAGGTGGGCCATACATATATGTCAGACAATCACACACCTGCAGGCTGGTCAAACAGTCTGACACACACAGTACCCTCCAAGTGCAGTCAACCTTTGAGCAGACCCCTATGCAAAGCACTGGTAGCTATAGGTAAATATATCTGAACTAGGACACCCCCCATATTTTATCCCCTACAAATCTATCTGGAGTCTGCCTGTCACCCTGATCCTGCCTGACTTATATTACCCAACTGTGGACTGGAAATCAGACCAGGCCAGAACAGAAATGCACAGAGATTCCACCGTTGTAATATATCACCAAGGTGCTGGACTGTTTCCGCAGCTCCAGCAGTCAATTGCTTGTAGGCACACCTCTCAACAGGCTGGATTGTGCAAGAATGCATAGCGTTTGGCCCATAATTGTGGTGTGTGCATCATCCACCCTGTATTCCTCTAGTAAATCACTGTGATGATCTGATGTATGTTACGAGATACTGAATTAATACATGACAGTGTCAAACAGCATATATGTCAGATGTCTGCTAAAACAAGCCCTGTAACCCTTGCAACCCATACTTTACTGACAGAAATAGTCACAATCACCGTACGGCCTATTGTCCCCCCATTTTGATAGGCTGTATCCAGAGATCCTGCACCAGCAGGTTGAGAGGTATGGCTGTAGCACAAAACAAACTGGACTGGAGTACAACAGTTCCTGGAATGGAGTCCCACATGTACTAGAGAAGGTCACACTGGGCATGCTCAAACACTTACAGAAATGTCAGTAGGATCTAGGAATGAAGAGGTCTTCCCCACCAAGTGCACTTCCCATTGCCCTACATTAGCAGTCCTGAAGATGTCTGTCACCATAGAAGTCCCTTTCATCAGACTTTAGCTTTATAAGCTCTGTGGTGCATGTGATGACTGTGTAACACTATAGTACAAATAGTTAGATAGGAGTTCTAATCTCAGTTATGGCAAATGTCAAAGTAAGTGTGTGCATTTACAATTAAAGATTTTGTGTCCATTCCAAACCAGTATACTTCCCCTTTCACATTTTAGCAGTCTTGCAGATATCACTCACCTTAGAAGTCCCTTTCCTCAGGCCTCAGCCCCATAAGCTTGGTGGTGCATGTGATAACTGAGTAATACTATAGTACAAACAACTACCTAGGTAGGAGTTCTAATCTTAGTCCGGGCAAATGTCAAGCTGTGTGTGTGTGTCTAAAAGTTAAAGCTTTTGGGTCCATTCCAACCCAGTATACTTCCCCTTTCCCACTTTAGCAGTCCTGCAAATATCACTTATCTTAGAAATCCCTTTTGTCGGTCCTCAGCCCCATAAGCTCTGTGGTGCATGTGATAACTGCATAACACTAATGTACAAATAGCTAGCTGTGTAGGAGTTCTAATCTCAGTCCTGGCAAATGTTAAACTGTGTTTGTGTGTGTTTACAAGTTCAAGCTTTTGGGTCCATTCCAATCCAGTATACATCCCCTTTCCCACTTTAGCAGTCCTGCAGTATCACTCCCCTTAGAAGTCCCTTTTATCATCTCTTAGTTCTCTGAGCTCTGTGGTGTGTGCAATAACTGCATAATACTATGGTACAAATAACTAGTTAGGTAGGGGTTCTATTCTGACCTCTGGCAAGTCTGTGTGTTTGTTTGCAGGAAAAAAGTATTTTGATAACTTTAACACCCACTGCCCTACTTTATCAGTCCTGCTGATGTAATCCCCCTATAGGTTCATAAGTGTGTAGTAGGCTAATGGCCCAGGAGCCTTTACAAG
The DNA here is from genome assembly GCF_019279795.1 of Protopterus annectens. Classification (NCBI taxonomy): domain Eukaryota; kingdom Metazoa; phylum Chordata; order Ceratodontiformes; family Protopteridae; genus Protopterus; species Protopterus annectens. The sequence continues at coordinate 90,290,488 of NC_056740.1, read as the reverse complement.
CCTAGCATATAGAAGGGCCCTGCCATTATGGCACACAATGTTACTTCCCAGTGCCTGTACCAAGTAGAGCCACTGCAGTGATCCTGGGGGTGAACTGTGTATTACCCATCCACGCATCAACATTTCTCTGAAACAGGGTCAGTTAGGTGCAATGCATGACATGTATGGGAAGTGTATTCCAGGGCATGTACAGTCTCTTGGTGAGGGACCTATCCCACCAGCATGTTGTGGTGATTGTGGTAATGAGGTAGAAGTCTCTGCAGTGTGCAGTGTGGAGGGAATGGGATGTTTTTATATGTAGCATGTGTAAAACAGCTGGGTCAGAAATGGCTTTGTAAGTCAATCACAGATAGCCTCTAACTAGGTGATATGACACAGAGAATAGCTGGAGTTTTCCGAGTCTGCCTGTGTAGGATGTGTCTTTAATGCCTAGGAACCTCTTTGTGAGGTGCTTGTGTGGCCTCTCCAGCTGTTGCAGGTATCTACTGAGGTACATGGCAAATGGGCCAGAATACCTGATGAGTGGTCTAATGAGGGAACAGTAGACAGACATCATTACCTCTGTCTTCCTGGATGCAAAACTCTTGGTAATGCAATGTGCCATATAGAAGGACTTCCTGACCACATTGGCAATGTGGTGGTTTAAGGAGTAGTTGCTATCAACCTGTGTCCTCAGATCTCTTATAATGCCTACAGTGTTCATTGGGGTCATATCAATGTGGTACTTACTGGGAACTGAGTGTTTTACCAAAGGGGATGATGATGCATTTTGTGGTAAGCTTCTGGCCATGGTTTCCAAGCCATGCATTGGTCTCAAGTGAGGCCTTTCTGTAGGACGTCTGCAGCGCATGTGGAGTTAATGATAACTCCCAGCTTGTAGTCCTCTGTGAACTTGGTCAGCCAGAGTTCCTCTGTGTTGGGCTGGAAACCTGAGAAGTAGATGCTGGACAGGACACTACCCAGTACTGATCCCTGTGGGACTCCACTTGTGGCTGCTTGCCAGTCTGAGTTGGATTTTTCCACTGTCACACTGTGTGTTCTGTGAATCAGTTTGCAACCCACCAACTGATATAAGGGTTGATGCCTAGTTTGGTGGGTTTAGCAATAATTCCTGAATGAGGAATGGTATCAAAAGCCTTGGCCATATCAAGGTAGGCTGTATGCAGTGCCTTACTGTCATATGTTTTTTTCAGTGTATGTCAGGGCTGTCATAGTAAGTGTTGTGTCGAGCTATGTGTTCCACACGGTGTGGTGCAGGTGTTGACCTTATCCTCTTGACCAGCTAGTGCAGTCTTCGCTGGAGAGTGCATATTTCCACATTTGGTGATATAGGGGTAACTATCACAGGTCTGAGTGTTTGGAGAGAGGGTTGTCTGCATACATGTGGCAGTTGCAACAATGCCCCAGAATGGACAAGTGCACCAGGTTAAAGGGCAAAAGCATATAAAACTGCACTTTAATTATGCCAGGAGGGGTGGTCATAACTACTAAGTACTGGGACTAATTTTTGTCAGGAACGAGTACTGCTGGTGGCTCCCAGGTGTGCTACACTTATTGAAACAATAACATGTCAAAGTGCAAAGCTATTATGCTATTTGAAGTGCAAGACAGAAAGAACTAGCAAGATGTAAGGGAAAAACTGAAGGCAGACTTTCTGCCACATGTAATACTTTACCTCAGCTGTGCAGTTATCAGCACCTTTGTCCAGTTGTTACTCCAGTAAGCTTTGTAGCATGTGTGGTAACTGTAAAACACCATAGTACAAATAACTAGACAGGCAGGGTTCTAATCTCAATACTGGCAAGTGTGTGTTGTTGTGTACCATATCCATTGGGGGTTGTGTTTTGCAAAATTTTCACACCTAGTACACATCCAAATGTCCACTGTACAGTGCCCACTGTTGTCAACCACTGTAGTGTTAGCTGTGGACACTCTGCAGCCCTATAAGCTGTATGCTATGTGAAATAACTATGTAACAGTACGGACACAAAAACAAGATAGGTGGGTCTTCTAATCCTGTGATACTATTCCCCACTCAGGAATCATAGTCAAACACAACCATATAGGCATCAACCCCTATGTCACTTGGTGGGTTGCAAACTGGCTCATGCATGGGACCCATAGTGTGAAGGTAGCAGACTCCATGTCAGACTGCCAACTAGTCACGAGTGGAGTACCACAGGGTCTAGTCATGGGTCCCCTCATGTTTGTCATGTATGCCTCTGACATCCAGAACAACAGAAAGAGACCCTGGCTGACACTGCTTTCAGACAATTGCAAGGTGGGTGCCATGTGTACATCCCCATATCATGTTGACATCTTGCATAAAGCCGCCACTGAGACATCCGACTGTTGTCAGAACACTGGCCTTATGCTAAATGGAAAGAAATGTGTTGCAATCCTGTGTGGAATCAATGTGTTTTCCATGAATTAGCACATTGCTGGTAGACCAATGGACACATAAGTCCTTATAACAGGCCTGGGAACACAGGCTGGCAGTGATCTCTCTTATGGCCCTCACATTGCTACTGTGGACTGAAATAACTTCTGTGCGGCACATCTCATAAGTAAGGGTGTGTCATCCAGTAGGGAAGAGGTCAATGTCTCCCTCTACTCTCTCCTCATGAGGCCAACTAGCAGGTACAATGCCCATTTGCCATGTAGCTCACTAGGCACATGCAACAACTATGGAGGCTGCAAGTGTACCTCACAAATAGGACACTAACCTACAAACAACTGTCCTATATGGACAGAGTGCAATACCTCCAAGTAATCTTGACCACATTTTGGCTACTTACAGGGAATCCATGTTTGACTGACAATGTCATGTGTGGCTAGCTGTGTTAGGAATGCCATATCTAGTGAAACTCTGATCTGTATGCACCACATGCCATGGACACCTCAACCTCATTACCACAACCAACAGAACATGCTGGGGGCAGGTACATAACCCAGCGAGTGGACATGTAATGCAATATATGTCACATACATGTCAGAGCACCTCACTGGCCCTCTTCAAGAGAAGTCTGGATGAGTGGATGGGGAATTTAACTGTCACTGTGGCCATCACTCAAGTGGCAATGGTTGATAGACGCACTGGGAAAAAATATCAGGTCGTATGATGCCAAGCTACTCCCATGGGGTAGGCTTGTCATGGCTCCATGCCCATTAGCCTGGTACACACCTGTGAACACATAATTCTATGAACCTTAGTCCTGGCAAGTGTGTGTGTGTCTGCAAGACCAGTATCCTGAGTGTGTGTGTGTTTGAGTGAGGAATATATCCATTGGGTGGCCAAGTATTACAATTGTAGGACATCGTACTACCAGCACATGTCCTACATTCTGCTGTACGAGGGTCACTTTTTATATCAACCATAGAAGTATCTGTACACACTCTACAGACCTATAAGCCCTGTGCTGTGTGCAGCAGCTATGTAACAGTATGGAATGAGCAGTTAGAAAGGCAGGGCTCTTAATCACAGTACTGGCACACTTATGTGTGTGCATTGGTGTGTAAAGCAGTGTTTGGGACTGTGTACACTTGTGCATGACATTAGTATGAGATCTGTCACATCCACTACACCACCCATTGCCATACCTTATAAGGGCATGTGATGTTAATCACTATACATGTACTTTGGAAACTCAACACACTATGAGCTCTGTGCCACCTGTGATAACTGCATAATACTGTACTACCACTAACTAGATGAGTAGGGATTTCAAACCCAACACTGGCAATTGTGATTTTGTGTGTGTGTGTGTGTGTGTGTGTGTGTGTGTGTGTGTGTGTGTGTGTGTGTGTGTGTGTGTGTGTGTGTGTGTGTGTGTGTGTGTGTGTGTGTGTGTGTGTGTGTGTGTGTGTGTGTATGAGCAATATTCTCTGTGTGGTGGATCAACACAACACCCTTTCAGTGTGTGGGATTTTGAAATCCGAGATGTGTTCACCCACTACACTTACCATTGTCCACTGTACAAGAGCTGCTGATGTCAGCCACCATACACTTACTTATATACACCCCTCAGCCATATAAGCTACATGGCACATGCAAAAACTGTTATACAGACCTGTTAATTGTATACAGTTGTACCCTGGATATGACACACTCAATGTGTTACCACACTGCCATACTCCTTGTAGATAATGTCTGCAGGGCCACATCCTGCTGACACACAGACACCTAGAAGACAAACAGAATACATTATGGAGACCACATTCTGTCAGGGTTAATAACAACAATAATGCATCATGGCTGGACAACTACACACTCTTGATGTGTAACCATTAAACATGCTGGCTGACAACACTTTACACAGCATTACATTGCTAAACTGTAGTAAATTCACCTTGTGCATCAGACCCATATTAGCATGTCCCTGCATCGATGGTATGGATGACAAGGATGTGGCCCAGGTATCATCATATGCACAGGGTGTGGTGTGGGTTTGCCAGAGGCCTAGGCTGTGCCATTTGGTTGACATCATGTGTGTGTGTGCGTGTTTGGGGGCTGTTCATTAAATGGGCCATGCAGAGCTGGTGTGTGTAAGTCTGGAGGTGACCTGGCTGTGATGGTAATGTGTGTGTGCGTATGTATGCACACAGTCACACCATGTGGCTGCCCTACAAAGGGTTATGTTGGACAGCTGTGGACCATACATGGCAGGGTATGCAGTTCACCATCTCCAGCCATGGGCATGGGAACTGGGGCTGCCAGGGGACCCACTGGCATGATGCAGTACTACTTCCCAGTAGTGACAACTGTCTGCTGGATCTGCATCCCTGTTGGGACCGGCCAGGACCATGTGCCCATGGCCTACTGCATTGTGGTTTGGACAGCGACCCCCCTCTGCAGTTGCACTGCTGGTACTGCAACTATGGGAGTAAGAAGCTGCATGGCCATGTGGAACCTCAGCTGTTCATGCTGCTGTCCTACATCTACGTGGCCAACGGACAACTCCCACCGCATGCTCTATCACAGACATTCCACAGCATAATTATGGTGGGCATCAGCATGATCATAGAGGTTGTCACACATAGCAGGAAGAGTGGCATTCATGACCCTGAGAAGCTGTCTTGTGTTAAATTCACTATGTGCCTGAGCCTCCATGACAGTCCAGAACATGTGTCTGGTGACACTTGCTGTGGCACTTGTGACAGGGGCATGATGGGAAGCAGTCCCCCTTCGAGAACCCCTGCCTGTCCACCTGTGTGAGAGCTCATCTGTTATCTTGCTATAGCTGGTGTCTACAGACACACTTGCCATAGTCACCACACTTGCCTGTCCCATGCCACCACCCGCCAACTGTCCATCATCTATGGCCACTGGTGATGGGTATGTGTGGGCATTGTGACTGTGTGCGAGGATGGGGTGGACAACAGTGGGATGCCAACCAATGGCACAGATTCAGCCAAACTACAGCAGTCACTCTTCCTGTGAAGGGGAGTATCAGCATGACAAATTTTGACTTGGCATTATTTCGACAGCCTTCCCTGCAAAGGTCCCCCAACTCTGTCAGCTGGTAAGGGCAGCTCATGTGCACAGACATTGGAGGTCTCACTGGGGGGGTTACTATTGGTGTTAAGTCTGGTCTTTGTCTGGCCCAATGCATTCCCTTGATTGTATTCAGGTGGAGCCATTCTTAGGTAGCTTTGGATGTATGCTTCAGGTCATTGTCTTGTTAGAAGCTGAAACCCCTCTCCATCCTCAGCTGTCTTGCAGACGCTTGATGGCTTTGGCCCACATGTAAGTGTTATTTGAACTGTTCATAATTCCCTCCACCATGCCTACAGGCCTAGTTCCAGCTAATGAACAGCAACCCCAAAGCAGGGCACTGCCACCAGTGAGTTTCAACATATGGATGGTGGTCTTCAGGTGAAGTGAGGTGTTGCTTGTGCACCACTTGTAACTTTAGGGATAGTGGATGTAAGTTTGAACCTTGGTCTCATTACACCATTACACATATCAACACATGCCTTTGCGAGACCTGGTGTTATGTTTTGCTACTTGTACACAGCCCTGCATGGTGTTTGGCATGGGTAAATGCTTCTATCTACTGACCATACACCATAGGTCAGACTGATGCTGACTCCAGGCGAGTGCTGCCACATGTACTATACAACCAGTACTTGCCAAAGAGTCCTGCAAGTCCCTCAGTGTTGTTGCATGTCTCCTGGGAGCCTCACTGACCAGTACTCAACATGTTCTTCCATATTTGTTTGGAAGGACATCTGGTTCTTTTTAACAGCACTGTTGTCCCATATTTAATCTACCTTTTGATGACTGTCTCCACTGTGTTCCAAGGCATATGCAATGCTGTGTTAATGTTGTTGTACCCTACTCCTGACTGATACCTTTCAAATGTGAGATCCCTATGATGCTTTGTACGATATGTGCAAGCCATGGCTGCTTCTGGTACAGGCAACTGAGCAAATGTCATGAATACACTGCTCCGACAGTGGACCGTTGTTCGTTATTACATGGCGGCCCTGTACTTGATGGCAGGTGTGTACCCAAGCAGAGTGAATGCTGTCAATACATCACAAGTTGTCAGCATTTTCTGAGGAAGGTGTGTGACGAAAACAACTGGTAGTGTTTCAGCATTTGTTTACTGTGACTATATTCATTGTGTTTGCTGTGGAACCCATTAAAAACTTCTTTGCATTGGATACGGCTTATCTGTGCTTTTTTTTGTTTACATCACAAGCTGCTCCTACAATGTGTTATTTGGAGGGTGTGCACGCATATGCATCCAGTGCATTGTAAGGTTTGTATATGCCATATTTGGTTTCCTAACATATTGTTGGGTTTTACACACTGATTGTTCATGTTATGGTCACATTACAGGTTGGAAAAAGTGTGGAATGTAATATTTTGGTCTTTCATTGTATATATCAGTAACACTTGGCATCTTGACAGGGGTATGTACACTGTGGTAGCCACTGTATAGGATTAATGTGTCATACATGTCCCTACCATAGCCCATTTGTCCCCCCAGTTTGTTGGTCTCTGTCCAGAAGTCTTGCACTGATAGGTTATGAGGTATGCTGCAGGAATGTTACATTACCCTTCAGATAGGCCTCCTTGGTGACCACTGTGATGCACTACAGTTAGCACCACCACCAGTGAACATGGACATCAAGCAATATGCCTAGGTGTGTATTGGCAAAGCACAACAATACAATGACATACCAATTACAGGCTGCTGTCCCACTTGTAGACCAGAGCGAGCTAAACAGGTGTGGGAGAGAGGTACTGTCAGCAGACTCACATCTGGCCTTGATACAGGGGAGAAGCTGAATTTCTGTACATTAACAGTACATCCCCAAATACTACGACATATGCTGCCCAGCACCATAGATGTGCACTTATGTGCATTACCAAACCCCGTTCACAACTACTATCTTATCTGACATATGCATGTAGATACCCTACAGATACAAGTATGTAAGGTAAAGTACTCTACTAATGTGCACTAGGACCTTACCTGCACGCTCCTTGTCCATTGTGTAGGAGGGATCCACATCCACAATGCTGGATTCAGAAAGATGTTGTGTACCTGGAGTGGGTGCACCAAGGCTGGCGAGGAGCTGTTCGGTGGGTGTCAGTGGGGCCTGCATGACTGGGCCCCCACCTGTGGCTGTTGCTTCTCTGGCTATAGCAGCAGCCCATCACCAAGCATTACATATGAGGTTGGTAGCATGATGCTGGACCTGCTAATAGGTTCTTGTGTGCAGGCCAACATCATTTACCCTGTGGACTAGGTCATTCCACAGGGCAGTCCGCTCCTGCAGATGTTCCTGATTATGGCCAAACATGATATCATAATATATGATGATAACATCAATTATTGCAGATGTTTCTGCTGTGTAGTAGGGTGGATTTCTGGTGTGGTGCATCGAGCCTGGAAGAGATAAACAGTGAAACACATCATAGCACCTCATACAGTTGTCAGTAGTATGGACAGAAATTGCACATCAACAGTGGATATTTGTTACCAGCACTCACAGCTACACTATACCCCTGTACTCTATCAACACAATATTAGCTTGCATTGCACTCCTGGCCCTGATATGTCATATTCCCCCCAACGATGGACAGGTAATTGCATAAACCTCTATTCCCCATTCATTTCTGTGTAGAGGGATGACAGTGGCCATCTTCCATGTAGATGTGGTGTGGATGTTGCCAAGGCTGTGTTTGACTATGATGTATGATGGAACTGTGATCACTTGCCCGGGTTCATTTAGGATGCAGACAGGCCCCATGGATAATTGCTGTTGTTGCCTTTCAATAGGCAATATGTACTTGCTCACCAGTGATGAGGGGAGGGGTGCGGTTGATGTGAATATCTCTCTATAGGGATGGGGGACGGGGGGGTGATGTTCACACCTAACCTGTCTGATACAGGTTGCCTATAGCCATGGCATGTGTGTATGAGGTGTAATTTAACACCAGTACAGGGTGAATTGTGTTGTTGCCTCTGAGACTGACAGCATATGTGGAGATACCCTTGAGACTGGCCTAGGCAGTGTGGATATGTGTGATTTGTACTCATAGTTAGCATTACATGGAGTCACCTGTGACCTTACATTCTTGTTCAGATAGAGGTGGACATGCTTCCAAGTTGTTGTCTGCACATAGGTGGCCCTGTACAGCAATATATCAACCTATTATGTGGTTTGTGTATTGCTGCTGTCCACCAAAGGGGATTATTCTACCTTGGTGGAGGTGGGTTTTACAGGTCAGGTATTGCTGAGTCCATACAGTTACAGTGTATATATATATATATATATATATATATATATATATATATATATATGTGAACACACCCCTGTTACAATGCCTGGTCTTTTTGCTATTGTAACTTGACACCACAAGAACTCATTTCAAAACAATTTCCACCTTTAATGTGACCTATAGCCTGTAAAATTCCATTGAAAAGATAACAATCTGTTGTGGGAAAACATGCAAATTGAAATCAGTACAATAAGCTAGTTGCATGAGTGTGCACACCCTTAAACAGATACTTTGTGGAAGCACCTGTTGAGATAATGACAGCATTCAGTCATCTTAGGTCGGAGTCTATCATCATGGCACATCTTTACTTGGTAATAGTTGCCCAGTCTTCCTTGCAACAGCACTACAAATATGTCAATTTGTGAGGGCATCTCTTGTGCAGAGCCCTATTTAGGGCAACCCACAGATTTTCTATTGGATGTAGGTCTGGCTACTGGCTGGTACATTCTCAAACTGTAATTTCCATCTGGTGAAGCCACCCCTTTGCCGATTTGGATGTATGCTTGGGGTCATTATCATGTTGACAGATAAAATCCCTATTCATCTTCAACTTTCTAGCAGACGACTGAAGGTTTGGGGGCAAAAATGGCTGCTATTTGCAACTGTTCATAATTCCCTCCACAATGAGTAGAGGCCCAGTTCCAGCTTTTGAAAAGCAACCCCACAGCATGATACTGCCACCACCATGCTTCACCAGGGGGATGGTGTTCTTTTGGTAATGCAAAGTGTTGTGTTGGGCCAAACATACTTCTTGGAATTGTGGGCCACAGGTTCAAGCTTGGTGTCATCAGACCATGACATGCTGTCAAACATGCTTTTTGAGACTTGATGTACTGTTTGGCAATGTTTCTCCAGCCCTGAACATTTTTCTGTGTAGGAAAATGCTTCCATCTAGCAACCCTACCCCATAAGGCAGACGTATGGGGAATACAGGAGACTGTTGTCACATATGGTGCACACCCAGTACTTGGCAGGCATTCCTACAGCTCATTCAGTGCTGCTGTAGGTCCCCTGGCAGCCTCCATGTCCAGTTGTCATCTTGTCATGTCATCCATTTTGGATGGACGTCCAGGTGTTTGCAGTGTCACTGTTGACCCATATCTTCTCCACTGTCTGATGACTGTCTGCACTATATCCCATGGTATATCCAATGTTTTCTACTCTTCTCCTGACTGATACCTTTCCACAATGAGATCCCTTCAATGCTTTGTAAGTTCTCTGCCAAACATGTCTATTGCTATAGCAGGCAACTGGGTAAATGTCAAATATATCCTACTAGGACAGTTGAACATTATTTGGGGTTAATCAGAGTATTTTTAATTGATGGCATGTGTGTAACCAAAAAGAGAATGCTGTGATTACTGCAGGAGGTGCATCAACCAAGTAGTGGTTTATGTGTGTGCACAGGTATGCAACCAGTTTATAGTAAGTTTTTTATGTTTTATATTTTCTCTCCTAATAGATTTGTTTTTTTTGTCAATAGAATTGTACAGGTTATGGGTCACATTCAAGGTGGGTAAAATTTTGAAAAGATTTTCTGTGGTCTCATTTGTGTATAGTACACAAAGCTGGCATTTCAACAGGGGTGTGTACACTCTTGATACCCACTGTATGTAGGTGTTCAGATAACTCAGGTAGGTTTGGTGAAAAACATACCCATTGATTTATGTGTTTAGATTATTGGTGCAGATAGGGTGGGGGAGAGAGAGAGAGGTGTCAATTAACAACTTTATAGGGATCATTTGCACACAACTTTAATGATAATTGCTCTAATAATTACTCTCCAGGTATTACCTCACTTTATATCACCCTATGGCCTTGGATTGTGCAGTGGTATGTTTGTACACAGTGTATAATGATAGCCTTCTTACAGCTACTTTATACATTTTCTTACCTGGCAGACCTGTGCAGGATGTTTCTGTTAACACTACCTGACTGTTTCTACCCATATTCACATTGTCAGGGTTACATATGTGCACTCATACTGTGTGTGTGCTACTGCCATACTCTGCCATGATTTATATTGGTCACCCTGAGTCTGGGCGACATTGACCACAAGCTGTGACAGAGTGACACCTGAGGGACATTTCTTGCAGGAGACTATTTGGTGTATGTACTTATCTTGCTGGCATTTGCAGTCTTTGGGTGCTGTACACAGTGTATAGTTACAGCCTTCTTACAGCTTCTTTATATCTTGTCTTACTTGGCAGACCTGTGAAGGAAATCTCTGTTAACACTACCTGACTGTTTCTACCCATATTCACAATATCAGGGTTACATATGTGCACTCATTGTGTGTGTGTGTGTGTGTGTGTGTGTGTGTGTGTGTGTGTGTGTGTGTGTGTGTGTGTGTGTGTGTGTGTGTGTGCGCTACTGCCATACTCTGCCATGACTTATATTGGTCACCCGAAGTGTGGGCGGCAGTGACCACTAGCTGTGACAGCGTGACACTTGAGGGACATTTCTTGGAGGAGACTACTTGGACTATGTACTTATCTTGCTGTCATTTACAACCTTGGGGTTGGACAGTGGGTGTTGTACACAGTGTATAATTACAGCCTTTTTACAGCTACTTTATACCTTTTCTTACCTGGCAGACCTGTGGAGGAAATTTCTGTTAACACTACCTGACCGTTTCTAGACATATTCACATATTCCTGATTGAAAATAGCATACAGTTTACTACCACTCCCGGGATTCAAACTATGCCTGTTTGTGCATAAAAATAGAACAATGTCTGTGTTTCATCAAAAAGAGCTATTGAGAAACTGCCATCTCTCATTTGACTGTTTTCTGTCTAATACTCTCTTGGTTGTATAATCTGACCTTGTGATTCTGACATTCCTGCATGGCAGATACTTCTTATACTGTGTATTAATGCTTTGACATAGCACAGTCTGGAAAACAGTGGTTAACACAACATTTTACAACTCCACAGTCTTTGTCAGATGAGCCTTGATTATTTAATGCTTTCAGAGATATAGTTACTGTGGAGAAACTGTACACATTTCAATTCATACCACCACATACCAATGTAAACATGACCAGTCCGGTGTTTTGACTTTTATTGACAGGTGCTGACACTTTTATTGATATATACCCTGTACATCATTATTACCCTGCTAATGTCTCATTTATTCAGTACAAACCATACCCATTTTTAAACACTGACCGGTGACATTCTACTTCTTTCTATTTATTTGCATAAAAACTACAAGCTAGATTTGTACTCACCAGCCTCGCGATGCAGACTTAGCAGCCTGCTGGCAGGGGCTTCCATGTTCACGGCCCTCTCATCTGCAGCTGTGCAGGAGATAGAGAAACATTTATGCATACCTATCCATCACATACACAGGCTGGACTTTGGAAAACACTTATTGATACTGATACTTACACACAGCTGTGGCTTCTTGGTCTGTGCATCTTGGACCCACCTGTCTAAGAGCTCCCTCTTCCTATGCTTCAGATAGGCAAAGTGATGCCAGACCTGCTCACCAGTCCACAGGATGCCAGTGGCCCTGGTGAGGTCGCATGTGAGATGGTCCCAGGCCTCTGCTTTGTATTGGGAGCCCTGGTACAGGTCCTGCAGCAGTCTCCCATCATGGTTTTCTACTAGGAGTCCAACCATTACCCTGGACTCCTGAATGCCTCAGTGTTGTACCCGAAAGTGCACACCTTCACCAACACCAGCCATAGTGCCTGCAGTGAGGAGGTACAACTGGTTATGATCTGTATTCTCCCCTACAAGGTTTAAATAGGGCTGACTTCCCACCCTTTGCTGTGATTGGACGGTTTTGAATATGCTGAGCTAAGCTAAGCGACGGGCAAACCTGCTTAGCAAAAATAAGCATTGCTTAAAGGGGTAGATGCTAAGCAGTGCTTACCGGTGTGCAAATCCATTTAGCTGCACTAATTATTGCTAAGCATAGAAATTTAAGCAATGCTTACTCCAGCTAAGCACAGTTGAGCACAATTTAGCATTGCTCAGCTTTCATTTTATGGACTATCTTTATTATCATTATTATCAGTATTACTACTACTTATTATTATTATTATTATTACTATCATTATTATTATTTTATGTGCTTTCATTACATTCTTTTGTGGCTATACTGTATGGGACACTTGTGTTTACATGGGGGTTTCACATCTGTACTACACTGACACCTCGTATTTGGACATGCTACACTACCCTGGTTAACAACTATATATTATTCACTACCTATTTCTGAAAATAAAACTTTTAGTGCTGTTTTCACAAACAAAAAATGAATGGGCTGTATTGGAGCTCAAACCGTGAATGACTGCATGCTAAGGAAAATCTCTAATTACTACACTATTTCACTTTGACTATTTTGGCTGTATAGTTCTGTTTAACTCCTTTGAAAGTTTAAGCTATGTTATGCATAGCTGCACAACAATCACACCCACTCAGCTACACTAAAAATTTATTGGGGGAATGGAAAAAAAAAGAACATGTAACATTACTCTTATAAACTTAGAAAGCTGCTAGAATAAATCAATTTGTGTTTGCAGACATGTTTCGAAGGATATAAGTTATGCAACTCAAGTGTATGTCACTATTTAGTGACTTCATTTCTTAGATCATCACAATGATTTGCCAGACAAGAGAAAATTATACGTGGGAAAGGCCAAAAATATAAGGGAAAAACTCTGGACATTCTGTGAACATCTGGACAGTTGAGAGCTATGTTGTGGGGGGGGGTGTACTTCTGTATTTTGTCTGCAGACACTGTTATCTTTTGATAGTGCCCATGGACACTGTTAGTTGCTTTAGAATTGCCTTACAGTGATTCTAGAGTGCAGAGGGCATGTGAACTGTGTAAGCAATGCTCAGACACGCCCCATGCGCTCGTACATGGCTCATGTCAGTGTAGAGAATACAGCAGCGCGCCTTCATTAATATGCAAGGCATGCTGCTGTTCTACATGGCCACAATCCACTCCATGCAGGAATAGCACTATTCCTGCATGGAGTTTAATGAATCCAGGGGACTATATAGTTAGTGACAAGGAATTTTTGTATAGGCTTATTTCAGTTTTTAAGTAAAATAAATAGTCTATCTTCATTAGTAAATTCAGCAGAGAGTCAGTAAATCTAAGGGGAGCAAGGTACAATGTTAGACCAAAAATCATAGTGCTATACCTAAATAATAGCAGCTGAGCGGTATAAACATGCATGCTTGCTTTTTAACAAATTTCACTCCAACACTACATAAATAGTAAGGATCTTTTGGACAATAAATAGGAACAAATAACCCTACAACAGCTACTAACATATACAGTTAGAAAGAATTATACAACTGACCCAAGTGGTGCAATTGTTAACATTACTAACTATATAACATTAAGTAAAGTATATGTTATTGGGTATTTAGTTATCTATAATTTGTTAACCAGGAAAGTGAAGTGATCCGGAGACACTTTTTTGGTTCAACCTGGGACACAATGGTAAAGGCAATAATAAAGAAATAATGCACTTAAGAATGCAAAGGGAAAAAAATACTGTATTTGACAGAGACTGCACGTACAAAACATAGCCAAGGGGGTAACAGTGACCAAGTAAAACATTAACCTGCATTTGCAAGATTGTGTACATTAATGAAAAGC
>NC_056740.1:90178728-90275558 GCF_019279795.1 Protopterus annectens | reverse complement strand
AATAAATTTGAAGAACTGAAAGAAATGGGAGAGAGGGTAAACTACAACTTTGAAAACTGAAATAAGATGGACAAACAGATTAAGCATAGTGTGAGACAAGATCAAGAAAAATTTGAAGAAAATTTCTATAAAGATATTGAGCATAATAGGAAATCTTTTTATACATATATAAGATGTGGAAGGACTAAAGACACACAAATTGATAAACTGTGTGCAGATTCTAAAATTTATTCTCAGACACACAGATTATATATTTACAAAATCTTATGCAAAACATTTTGGCTCCATAAAAGAGAAGGTAAGTTGCCCTAGTAACATCCAGGTAACCCCAGATACTGGAATCAAATTAGATTATATTGAAAAAGAACTATGCAGACTGGATCCAAACAAAGCACAGGGAGCAGACGGAATTAGTAACAATGACCTGAGAACACTTCAGCAAGAACTTACAGTGCCATTATATTTATTATTCACTAGGTCATATAAGTATGTGGAGATTCCACAAGATTGGAGACATGAGCTTATTAAACCTGTTTTTAAGGGAAAAGGGAGTAGGACAAATCCAGAGTCATATAGACCCTTAAGTCTACTTTCATGTTGTGGAAAAATAAAGGAGAAGGTAATATTGGATAAGTTATTGTCAGAACTGGATATGTTGGGACTTGAAACCATATATCAGCATGCATTTGTTGAAAATAGCTTTATTACCACCTGTAACATGGTGTTCTATAACAATATAATAACAGCTATGAATGAAAAATTGTGCTGTGATATAATTTATATAGATTTAACTTCAGCATTTGACAAGGTCATACATATAACACTGATCAACAAATTAGTGCAACTAGGTATTGATGTACTCTTGATAAGATGAATAGCTGCATGGCTTACAAATAGGACATGGCAAGTATCATACAGAAAGTGGACAGCCAAAATCCTTGGTTACAGTGAGGTTGTCCCACAGGGCTCTGTCATAGGCCCTTACTTGTTTCGATTGTATCTTTCAGACCTAACTTTTTCATCCGAGGTGTTCTACAGTCTGTATGCAGATGACCTGAAATTGGGTAAACAGATTACGTGTTACAGATAAGGCATGTCTGCAAAATAATTTGACTAAATTGACCATTTCGGCACAGGAGAATAATATGTTGATAAATACATAAAAAACTAAGCATATGAGATTTGGTAGGCATAAATTGAAAGGTGAATATTTAATACAACACACAGTGATTGAAACTGTAGACTCTTTTAAGGACCTGGGTATATGGGTAGATTCAGCTATGAGTTTTTCTAATCATATCAACCAATTGGTTAATGATAGTTATAGAACTATAGGTTGTATAAAAATATTTATAAAGTCTAGGAAATCAAAAATAATGAAGTCATTGTTTGTTAGTTACAGCAGACCCAAACATGAGTATGGGATAACAATATGGAAACCCTATAAGAAAACAAGCATGAGTAAACTGGAAAGAGTATAGCGGAAATATACCAAGGGCATTCATGGATGTGAAAATTTAATTCATTATGAAAGACTAAAATATCTGAACTTGTACAGTATCTCTTACAGATATCTAAGAGGAGATCTTATTCAGGTATATATGGCATTTAGTGAAAACTGCCTCTGGGAATGTTTGGGGTTAACAAAAAGCACTAGAGAGTCATCAGACAATCTATGTAGAAGAGTCTATAGGAATGAGAAGTGTACTAATAAGTTCTCTGACAGAGTAGCTGATGCATGGAACAGACTACCAAATTACATTAACACAAGTACTAGTTAGATATTTTTAAGAATAGCCTGGATACTTATTTTGGGAACAAGTGTTTTGGTATATTGGCAAGCTAGAAGGGCATTAATGCCAGTGTTTGAAATATTTGTATTTATGTATGTATGTATGTATGTATTATGTCCCTTTCATCAACAATCATGCATAAAATGAAACTGTTGGTAATTTTTGACTAGTGTCACTAGCTCTTTTTACTGGCATGCCCCCTCCCAAAATGGGTGGGGGGGGACTCATGTCTTTTCTGTTTAATTTCCTGAGTAGTATATTTTAATAAATTCAGTTCATAGTCTCTATCTAAACATTTTGACAATTTCATCACTAGCTTTTAAGAAATTGTCTTGGTCAGTGGTTTGCTTGGAAGCTCTAATCATCTGACCCCTTGGAATACTTTTCTTCAAATAAATAGGGTGGGAACTTGAATAGTACAGGCAGCTGTTGGAAAAGCATGGTTTCCTATAGATTTTACTAGAAAACATTTTTGTGACATAATTCCAACTAACAACAACATCCAAAAAGGACACTGTGTTCCCTGTACCACCCAAAATAAAGGTTAAGAAATCAACACTGCTATTCACTTCCTGAATAAACTATTCCATTCTTTCAATAGAAGCATCAGTGATAAAAAAGATAATCAACAGATCTTTTATACATTTTTAAATGTTCTACAAAAATGAAATTGACTGGAGAACCTGTGTTTTCCACCACCCCATGACAGTATTTGCAATGGAGGGTGCTATGGTAGCCCCCATAGCAGCACCCTTCCAAAAAAAATGTTCTCTATCATAATCTCTATCAGTTCACAAATAGTATTGATGGTATCACATGAAAAAGTGGAGAATTTAGCCAGAAACAATCTCATAAATTCCAAGCCCTCTGTGATGGGAATACTAGTATAGAGACTTCACATCTAGCGTAAAGAGGGTAACTTGTGAAGCATCAGTATTAAACTGCCTTAACCCATCAAGAAATACTATAAGTCTTTTATGTAACTATCCAGCTTCTGGACTAAAGGATTTAGAAATGGTCCACAGACAGAGAAGTACATTAAGTGGCACTACCAGCAACTGACACTATCAGCCTGAAAGGCAAAGGGAAAAATTGGCTATGAAGCTTTGGTATGCCAAATAAAACTGCTTTTTTTGTGTTTTCAACCACAATAAATTGAAAGCATTTTTGGGAGTTGAACCATTAGCTAACAAAACTAATGCAACATTGTATATATATTTATATCTAAAATGTATTTCAGCTAAAGAAACAATCTTATATTCATCCTGATTAAGCATTTTTTCCATTTCTTGCAAATAATCAGTTTGGTACATAAGCAGGACCCTTCCCTTTGTTTGCCATTCACTAAATCTGATATAGAACTTAGCTCAATTAAGGCATTTTTGTTCTAGTTTAGTTAGATTAAAAAACATTTTTAACTTTACTATTAGCCATGTGCACAATATCCTGCTCACAATTGTTATAAAAGGCAGAAATAGTACTTTGAAGTGCAGTATTAAAAGTACCAGGCTTTCTAAATGGACCTACAGTCTGAAGTTCAATGTCCTGAAAAATGTAAGCTAAATTCAGTTACCTACAAAATAATTTAAGATCTAATAAGGTATAACTAACATTTGCTCTCTTAGTCAGGAACAAAGACAACCCTTTTTGAAAACATTGATGTGTGTACTTCCAAACTGTTCTTAGTAAATTTGAAAATATTGTCAGTTAACATATGAAAAAGTTCCAAAAGCAGTCCCAAGCTCAGTATCTAGGGATTCTTCTTCAGTTGCCTCCCTCTGCCCGATGACGTTCCCTGATAGGTTGAAACAGATAATATGCTTGAAAGATAAGATATCTGTTTGTTGGCTCCATGTCGTGGGTATGTGTAGGCATACTGAATATGTCCAAATTCTGGGCAAGGAATGTGGTACCACATCCTCATTATCAGACTGACCCTCTGTAGCCCCAGTCTATGGCTCATCATCACTGTCATTATCATCAGAAGCTACTGATACTCCAACATCAAGTGGTAGAAGCTTCACAGGGCTGGTTACAGGCTCATCTATGATTACAGCAATAAAACACAAGAAAAGATGAAATAAAAGAACAGCTGATCAGATGTATGTTACATAACCCTTAGTAAAGCAATAATAAAGGAAAGTACCACTAAACAAGAAATTAAGGTAGACTTCAAGATAAATTTATATAAATTAATATAAATAAAGGTATGCACATACCAACTGCAAGTAGTCATGGAACCTCATTACCAGATGTGCCAAGACAGACAAAATGGAGATAGAAAAATGGATGATAAGCACTAAAATGACGATGACACATGAAAGACAAACCTCACCTAGCAATAAATCTAAATAAGATGTTATACAATTATATCTCTATCTCTCTCTCTCACTATATATCTATATCTATATATTGATGTATATAGATAGATATTACTAGCATATCTGGAGTATCACCAATGGACACCCTTTGGTCATATTCCACCTCTGCACCTATGTCCAGCATGGTATTGGGAACCCACAATCAGCTGCCTGAATCATTTACAGTGGCCAGGAACTTGTCTGTCTCAGTGAGTGGTGTTTCAGTAGCAGGACCCCTACCAGTAGCCCTCCACTCATATGCTATAGCACTGGCTATTTTATAGCCTTGGTGATCATGTGACTGGCTCAATGTCTGATGTGGTCATACTCATGGCTATACCCCCCCACAGCACTGACATCATAAACTACCTGTCACCAGATACAGTCATAGAAGGGCTTGCCAACTTTGACTTTTTGTAAGAGGTGTGATCCATGTTGAAAGAGGACCTACAATATAACCTCATTCTCAGCATCTGAGAATGCAATTTTACTTGGGGTAGATTTTTTGGGGGGGCATTGATTTATATGAATACAAACATATAATATATAAGTGTAACCCCCCCCAACTAATGCAATGACAAACCTGACTAAGGAAGAAGAAATGTATAACTCTGAATATGCAGCAGCATTATCAATGTGAAATTGAAATGTTACCATTTGGGATAACATTTGTTTATGTCAGAGATATACAAAAGACAACACAGTTTTTGTCAAAAATGTAACTTTGATATTGATAATATTAATAAAAAGTGTTCTCACATATGTTCAAATCCTCAGAGAACTGTTGCTATGAAGGCATGTAACATTTTATGAGAAATCCTTCCAATAACAACCACCGTACCAACACAAATGGGCAAAATACAGACAACATTAACTGAAAAATAGTATCACAATTGTTTAACCATTAATTATAAAGCAACATCACACCACAACTATTTAACTATTAGTTGTAAAGAAACATCACATATCTTGACATGATTTGTATAAAAGTTCACTAAAAGTAATGCAATAGCTATAATCAAACATCAGTATGCTAAGCTGGTGAATCCAAGCAGTCTTCCCTACTACAAGTCCTTTAGCCCCAGGTTGTGCTTATATAGTGCAGCTTATAGGTTCTTAGGTTCATAGATGTTTACTAGGCTAACCATCACAAGGGCCTTTTTAAGCCTAGCCATGCATCCCAAATCTCTGACAAGTTCTTGTACCCTTGATAAGTGTAAGCAGGGGCTTGGGACATGAAACGTTTATAAGCAGGGTTCTAGGAGATGAACCATTTACAGGCTGCCTGTGTCTATTAGAGAAACAGGTGCAAAACCAGGGATGGATTTCCTGTTCCTCAACTCCTCTAGACACAGTGAATATGGTAAATTAAGTGTCAGCTCATTATCATTCATGAATCACTTAATCTGCTCAAAGTGCTGGGCAGGTAAATATGGTGAGAGGATTCACATGGTGCTGTGCATACATCCTAACAGTGCCAGAGTAAGTATTGAAAAGTGAAGCTTGATAAGGGCTTGCAAGTGTGTTTAACAGTCCTGCCACTTTGTGATGTACACTTACAGTGAGTGTGTCAGGGAGAATAAACTTGCATAAGAAATTTGAGATTACACTGACTTAGGAGATTAACTTTATAACACAATTAGGAATATATGCTTAAGATATAAACATTCCTCTGAGTACAAAATGTGTGTAAGTTATATGAAGTATATAAAACTGAAACATGCAAACAATACATTTCTAAATAACTGCAAATCACAATGCCATCACTATACAAAATTATCAAAAGACAGTACTGCTCACAAAAGAAAGGTAAGAACACAGTCTTGTATTGCATACATTTGTTCTTACTGTGACATGATTTCTTAGGTTAACTGTTGCAAATACCACATTCTTCCAGGCATCTACTGTGAAATGACAAAGGACACTTTGTGAAAATGTATATATTGCTCCATAAATGTTAAGTGTTAGAATGTCAAAGCTTGAGTATGTGCACTCCACTTAAGCTAACTTACAAATACCTTTCAGTATGTGGTACCTATTATTAATCTTCTCAATGTTCCACGCTAGTGCAATAGTTTCAAGGTTCAGATCTAGAGAGGGTGTTGTCCATGTGAAACTAGGGATCCTTAACATCTACATTTTCATGGTATAAGATCAAAGAGTTGAGAAATCATCCCACAGAGATATTTTTCTTTTTAACAGTTTTGGGCTTCAGCATTTTCCTTTTTAATTTTTTTCTTTTGCTTATTCTTTACTCAAGGCAAAACTAAAAAATTTAATTTGGAATGCCATCAGTATTGTAAATAAGACTGGCACTGGTGCACTTCTGTCATTCTCCAGGAGACTACTGAGTGAAGAAAACATACCTGTCAATTACCTTTCTCTGTGGCGCAAGGTGTTAATGCAGTAAGTCTGGAGCAGCAGCAGAGGTAATGCCGGGTTTGAATCCAGATTATTGGCAGCTTTACTGATGGGGACGATCTGAATAACAAGTGTCACAGACATTTTATTATGAATTGAACATGAAGTAGATCTATCAAGATGAAACATTAAATATGTAACCCAACTCTGTGTAATGAATAATAAATAACTTACCTATGTTCTGTATGAATTGTATTAAGGATAATAGTGATCATAGTTAATTTAGATTACACTTGCATATTTATAATTTTAGCAATATTTAGCAGTGATTGGCAAAAGGGTGCTACGTAACTTTCTGTGTGGCTCAGTGTGTTAATGCTCTAACATATGAGTAACAGTAATGCAGGGTTAGAGTCTATCTTTTGATATTTTGACTGTATTATTCACAGTAACACAAATGTTTTGTTGGAACCTCAAATATTGTTTTTAGTAATAACACATATTTATATAAATGATGTAACCAATATGACATTTACTAAAATGTGATGAAATAAAATCAGTAACATAATGAATGTTGAAATATAAAGAATTAGTCAAAAATGTTGAAATATGCCTGAAAGATAATCATGACAGTAATACAATTTTTTAAGCAGATGCAATTCTTACTTGTATATGCTGTGTAATAAAACAAGCTTATATAATCTCCTGTGTGGCCTCTTCCTCAAGAATTGTAATTACATGAAGACATGATGAGGTATAACAGAAATGCAAGTTATCATATGGCAAACATTGTTAAAACATTGAATGCATCAAGGTAATACCACAGGTGCTGGGTTCAGTGCTAGAGGCATCTTTTTTTGTTGTTTGTTTGTTTGTTGGTTTGTTTGCTTGTTTGCTTTTGTTTTAACTTCTACATTTGTGAGATGCTTGGCACTGCACTTCATTTAAGTGTTAGTACCTCCTGAGTTGATAGGAGACAGAATTTAGAACTGCAAGCACACCTGAGTTGTGTAAGTATAGTGACCCATCACCAGCCACTACAATGCCATAGATTGTCCAGACAATACACTTATTCATTATGCTTCTTATTTTTCTGATTTGTATTCTGAACAGCTGGTGAAGACAAAGCTAGAAACAGGAAGGTGTATCAAAAATTACTGGCACACCTCAGAGAGGCACATGGTAAGTATTTCTCAGGTAAGAATCCAAGCAAGATCATAGTATATCTGAAATTTAAAATATTTTATCAAATTTCAGAGCACCAGTCCATATGAGCTTGAGACACACAACAGAATAGGCATACCTTTCCTACATATAAAGCATACGTGCTTGCCACAATATCGCTTAATCATTGCATTAAGCAATGTAAAATCAACTTAGCTATGTGGGGATTCAGTTCTCAGCAGCATTCATTAGCTTTTGGTATGGAATAGTGTATACAATCAATTTTTTACAATATTAAATAACATTAAACTTTCCATTTTTATAAATGGATGTATTTACTTGAAATGCATATATCAGATATGCTATAATTAACCAACTGTTTAACTAATGTGTATAACAACAGTGAGATTGATATATTTCATTTACCATATGTATATGTCTAGTTGCTTATATTTTGAAATATTAAAATGACATGGTATTTATGTTATTATATATGCTTTCTTTCCCCACCCATATATCTCTTTCTTGTTCTGTGTGAAAACATCACTGCTGCAACACAAATGACCATCCACATGGTGAGCTAGACCAACCACTGGTGATCAGACTACCATACATCTACAGGTGCCTGTGGCAGCACCAACATGGGCAGTACAGACACCCAGTTCATCTGGGTTACAACCTGTTAGAGTTGCCTCCACAACTCCTGTACTACCTGCTCCAACTGCATTACAAAGCTCTGCCCCAGGTGCTGGTGCAGTGGTACCCTCCAAGTGTAGTACTAATGTAAATGGTGAGCCACTCATGAGGTGACAGGGCTGGAGGTAGACATGTACCTACTTAAATGAATAAAATACTGAAAACTTCAACAAGGTGTCTTTATTCCTCCCACAGGAAGGGTATCAGAGTGATCGTCTCCTAAATCTGCTTGCTAAAGTGATTCTATCTGGACTAATCCTTTATACACTGTTTTATGTGAGTCTTGTCACCCTCTGGGTCACAGATGGGATACTAGACTTCACTCAAGTCCTCTTCCATGCCAAATATTTTCATAAATTTCTTCAAAAATCTACCCTCTTCTGTTATATTTTCCCTTTTGTCCCGATACATTCTCACTGCTGCAAATCAAATTCCATTCCCAACCTATAAGTAATATTCCCTGCAGAAAGCTCATTATTTCTCCAAGAATGTTTTAATCTCCATTATAGCAGTTTTTGGTGGAATATAAATACATCCCAGTTTAATCCTCCTCACTTGCCAGTAGCCTCTTGGTACTACAAAGCTTCCATTATTATTATCTTTTTATCCTCTTCTATCACTACTGGAGCTCCTCTTGCAATTAATATAAGTACTCTTCCTTTTCCTTTGTCCCAGATATTACACTGAATACCATCCTGAAAACCTTTCTTTATCAAATTCACATGCTCGGTTCTTTTCAAATGTGTCTCCTGTAGTACAGCTATTTGCACTCTACATTTTTAATATAGTTCAGTTCTCTTTCTTTTTGTATACATCTGTCAGACTATTTACATTTAAAGATAATACAGAAAATATTATCATTGTGTTAATAAATTATTAATCCCGCCTGTTGTGTCTAACAGTTTTTTTTAATATCTAGTTCCAGCATCTGTGTTACATGCATATAGTAATGTTTGGTAAGCTGATCTTTTTTACAGTTGTTTCTTGTCATATTCATTTGAACCTATATCACATCTTACAAAACCTTTTGTTTTAGTGAAAATTCTCAAAAAAAAAAAACACACGACCAGAACACCCCTAAAACCTATTAACTTAATACTAAAACACAAAATTATGTACATCTTCAAATATTGAAGTTTAACCCTCCTAATAAGAACAATTGTCACAGACTGATAGCCATACTCATAGAATTGGATTAACCTATAAGGAAGGTTATCCATGCTAAGAAGCATGGTACAGCCAGTGCTTCTACTACGTGCTGTCTGTTTTTTTGTCTTATCTTTATTTCTCTCCCAGACTGAAAAAAAATTGAAAACATTATTCCCTAGCCATTGAAAAAAAAATCTATTGAAAGAAAGAAGTATTCTGTTTTTATTGCCTCTTATCAATTTGTCTCCATAGGGACGTGAGAACCAGATGCACAGTTGTCTCTAAAAGCACTAATTTATTTGCTAGATGAAAACATTTTATTATATTCAGTATTATTAGTTATTAATTTGCTTTTCTTTAAAACTTGTTACTTGATCAAGCCAAGGGCCTCAATCCAGTCATTCCCCTATGCAAGAATAAGCATGCTCTTTTGACTAGACTTTTCTTCCTTTTTTACATTGCAGTGCCTACATTTCTTAAAACTAAACAAAGATGAAAGAAAGAAAGAAAGAAAGAAAGAAAGAAGTAGGTAAAAACAGGGGCACCTGTTTACTTTAGCATCCCTATTACACTCAAAAATATCCAAGAAAGTTTTACTTTATAGAATGCATATTATGTTATGCATAATAAAATACTACTGTTAAGAACAAAAGATTGTTTTGCTTACAGTTAACTCCTCCCTTCCTCTTCCACTCTCCTAAATGTTCTTTCAAACATTAATGACATGAAGTAGGGTATATGTTTTGGAGTCTCTTACAAGTTTAACAAAGTAAAAAAAGTGAAATATTTCCAGGTTTTCTTGCTCTGTCATGTTTCACAAATATAATTAAAGCTTTGTAAGCTCACATTTATTAGTCAATTTCTGAGTTGCTGTTTTCTTCCTGGTGATCTCCATCTCCCAAATCCAGTCTCTGCTGAATTTCCAACATTCTCCTAGTTCTCCTAGTCAGCTCTTTTGTTTTTTTTTTTTCTGTATCTCAAGCATTTTCCTTTGAAACATTGGAAAAGGTTTCATTGGCACAGTCTCTCTATGGGCTTTATTACCAGAAGAACAAGAAGCAGAATCTCCTTCTGTTTCATAGCTGACTTTTTTGGAGAAATGTTTGTATTTCCTCCTTAGCATGTTCTATATCAAAAAATGATTTTGACTTTGCAGGAAAGAATATTATGAAAATAGTTGGATACATCAGTTTGAATCTCACACCTGCTTCTTGACATTCATTGATTACTACAATAAATGTATTCCTCTTCTGTCTGGTGTACAGTGAGTAATCATTTTCCACAAATATTCTACTGTCATCCATTTTTATTACTTGTCCTTCTGCCACAGTTTTGTCAGAATCAACTCTTTCTGCTGGTAAGATTGCATCTTTACTATTAAAGGTTGATTTCTAGGTTGATTTCTCATGGCCAAATTTGGAGCACACACGTGGTGCGCCATTTCAATTAACAACCCCTGCTTTGGAAGACCAGTCCAGTTGCTTATTTGTGCTTTCATAAACTTAATACAGTCTGTTTATTCCAGTTTCTCTAGACCAGCAGAAAATCTCAGGTTTTCCCTACATGCTCTGTAATCTAATTCTGTTATTTTTGCGGAACATCTCTTCTTGAGCAGTCTCATATTCAGTCACCCTTTTCTTCATTTTGACTTCTGATTTTTGCAGTTTTATCACCACATCTGAATATCTGTATAAAGCTTCTTCCATTTTTTCAGCCTTTTGTGATTTGAATTGATATACTCCAGTGTTTTATTTATTTTAATCAACTCCGAGTACATTTCACTTTTTTCCTGTAGATTACTGAAAGTCATGTTTTGCACCAAAGCTGGAACTTGCACTGCTTTTTGCTGAGCAGCTCCAGAATTCTTGCCAGTCGGTGTTTTCTCCTCACCTTTTGTGATTGACTTTCTTTCAGGTTCTCTAAATTTATTTTTCCTGCATCCAGGCAGTGCGCTTACTAAGCAGTTACTGAAATTTACCCAAAAAGACAAATTCTCTAGTTTTCTTATCTGAGTTTCTAATTTCATACTGGGAGAGCTGAAATTAGGTAGTTACTCAGTGTGTAGCCATCTTGGAAGTCCTCCATAATCACCAGATTCTGGTCCCAAGTATATATTTACCTTATGAAGAAGTGGATAGCTATTCTGCTCTCCCACCACCATCCTACACATTAATTTATTCTTCCCTTTGTGTCCTACCCTCTGCTTGCCCACCATTTTCACCACAGCCCATGTATCCTTTTTTTCACACTTTTAATCTAGTCAAAAAATAGAATCACTCACAATATACATGGGTAGAGATGGCCCATTAAAATATCAGTTTTTGTCCTTAGCACATAGAACATGATTAGGAGTACTGAGGACATATCAGGGTGATATAGAAGGGAAATATAACAAAAGAGGGTAGACTTCTGAATATATATATATATATATATATATATATATATATATATAAATGAGAGTATTTTGTATGAAAGACTCAGCTGTGGTGGTGCAGCGGTTAGCATTGTCGCCTCACAGCAAGAGGTTCTCCCATTTGATTCTCGGCTGAAACACCTTCTGTGTGGATTCTGCATGTCCTCCCCATGATCGAGGGATGTTAAAGACATGCAGGTAGATGCGAGCATGAATGGGTATCCCTTCTTTGAAGGTTGGGCGTCAGGCTGGCAACTTGGCACCGTAAAACTCCACTGCCAATCATGAGTGGACCGGAGTTCTGCTGTGGTGACCCCTAACCAGGAAAAGCCAGAAGTCTTTTTTATTTTGCATGAAAGACGTGGATTCAGTAGCAAGAACTCATACTGAATTTAGGTATTATTTCCCAAAGTACAATAACTGGGCTATACCGGATATAAATTAAATTTCACTGGAGCATGTTTATTTAATTGAAATCTTTGACACATATACAATTATTATTTCAGATCATGCACCAATAAAAAACTAAGACAAAGACGCAGGGTACTGAAGTAAAAATAATGCATGGATCTCACAGAGCAAGAGGATGAACAACTGCAGAGTGATAGGAAAATAAAGGAGTACATAGATAACATGCATGTGTTTAGAAAGGTTCCTGTAAAGCAATCATTTCTGATAATGCCAGAGACAAATGCATTTAGCACAATAAATTAGGCAACAGAAAGTAGAAATGGTTGTTGCTACACTTAGGGAACACATAAAAAATAACCAGAGATCCTATAATGATATTAGGGATATTTCAATCATTTTATGACAAATTGTATAAAGCAGAGAAATACAGAAACCAAGAAAAAGCACAAATGGAAATATTCATAAAAACTTAATTATGCCAAGGTTAGAGACACATAAGGCTCAACAATTAATAGCTAAAAAAGGAAGAGATTAAATAAAATAGTGATGTATATTCAATAAACAGGAACATTTCTAGGACCAGATGACATTCCTGTGAAATAATGGAAGTTAGGAGACAAGGAAGTGAATTGTCTGGAAGGTTTTCTTTAACAATATTTTAAAAGGGGAGAAATGCCAGCATCCTGGGAGAAAGATGTGGTGGCTATATCATCCAAACAAAGTAATAACCCTTCATACACTGCATCATAAAGATCCATTTTAATTTTAAACTACGATTATAAAGTGTTTATGACTATACTAGCTAAGGAAAGGTGTTGCCAAAATTATTAGATATGAATCAATGTGGTTTTATGATTGGGAGACAAGCATTTGACAACATTAATAGAACAATGATAATCTAAAAGGAAGAAGAGTGGAAGAAAATGCTGCTATTCTTGGTGAGTCTTCATGCAGAAAAGACATTCAATACAGTCATCTAGGATTTTATTAACAGGGAACGGTACCATGTGTGCTCTCTGATAGATTAATGGCATTATTTAGGAAGGATTGGAGGCAACAATTAAGGTGGGAAGGGTCTTCTCCAACACTCTGTGTTTGAACAAAATGACCAGGCAGAGATGTCCTCTTATCCCCTTTGCTATTTGCTTAACTTTAGAATCATTAGCAAAGCATATAAGGGACTCTCAAATTTATGGGTATAACTGGTATGATAACCAGGAAAATGTAGGTTTATTCACAGATTATATTATTTTGTACTTGATAAATCTAGAAAAGGACATCTCAGTGTTGCAGAACATTCTGCAACCATTTAAAGACTTTTCAAGATATAAAATAAATGGAGATAAAACAAAGGCTATAGCAGCAACGTATGCACCCACACATGATTTGGCTCATTAATATCCATTTAGGTGTATGGATTAAAAATTATTCTATTATAAAAATAAAATAAAGGATTCCATTATGGCAGCTAAGGGTAGGTAGGAAGGCACAAAACAAAATAATGCAAAAACTGAAAAACTGGAAGGCCTGATATGAATAGCGAGATACAAAAAATGAAGCTATTTTAATCCTTTTAGTTGTATATGCAGGTCAGTCATATTTTTATCAACCAGAGGAGAAGCTGTGGACAATAATTAATAAAAAGTTGAAGGAATTTATCTTAGAGGGGAAGAAGACAAGGCTCAAGTGGAATAAACTGATCTTTTCAATAGACCAAGGTGGATTAGCATTACCTGGTTTGAAGGGATATGTTAAAGCTGCACAGTTAAGGCTCATATACATAACACAAGCAGAAAGTTATAATTCAAAGTGGAAAGGGATGATGATGAAACAGGATACATTCAAAAATAAGGAGAAAGTGGGATTTTGAATGCAGATCCTTAAGAACAATAACAACAGCCATACAGAATATTATATTCACAAAGAGCAGAAAGTATTCTAAGAACTAAGCCAACACAAGAATGGAGAAAGGAGATTTTGCCAGTAGAGATTACTGAAATGAGGGGGTACAGAGAATAGGCAAGAGGGGGTTGGAATTTACTGGAAAAACAGGCAAAGGAAACAAGGTATTAGGAGCAAATAACTAAACAGGAAAGGGTAGTAAAATGGGAAGAGGCCAATAAGACATTTGGACTGCAGGCTAGAGACTGCCTTCTCTATCAGGGATTTATATCAGAGTATAGGCAAAGAGAAAGGGTTAGAGGAATCCTAAGTGAAAGATCTACTCTGGTAAAGTTTTTAGTTGAATGTAGAGCAGATAAAAAGGGATAATTAGTAGGGTATATAAATATTGCATGATAACTATAGGACTTTATCAGAGGAGGTTAGACATGATTGGGAAGAGTAGCTGGATAAGCAATTTACAAGAAAACAATGGGAGAACATATGTATGGCTCCCAAGTATACATGGAAGTCTAGAAGATTTAGGATTTTTGCTTTGAAGTGTTTGCATAGGTATTTTTATATCCCAAGTAGACTCCAAAATGTTTTCCTTAGCTAGATGGTAAATGTTGGAGGTGTGACAAGGAAGAAAGAGATAACTGGGAACCTATGTTTTGGGAGTGTAATGAGATTGAAGATTTAAAAATAATTCCCAGAGAGTACCCTGTCAGCAATATTGGGTGTGCAAATGGATGTAACTAAGGAAATTATTTTTTGAACTGCGACATAGGATCTGAATTGTTTAGACATAGTAAGGCCTTGCTAAGTTTAATTCTGGTGGCTGCCAAAACAGCACTTACAAGAAAATGGAAATCAAAGCATAAACCAACTGTATTTAAAGTAGTGAATATTGTAACAGAGACTAAAGAACTGGAAGTGGGGTTAGAAAAGGGTGACAGCAAATTACATACAAAAAATGGAAATTGTGGGCAAAATACATACAGAATAATGGCTTGGAAGAGCAGTGTGATTTAAAGGAAGGCAGGAACTGAGCAATTTATGTGATGTTGGATTGTTGAAAGCTATACAGTTGTGAGTGATGCATAATGTGTGTAACTAGGAACATGTTAATATGAATTATTTTCTCTTATATAAATGTATGCTTGCCTAAGTCTTAAGTGATAATTCAATATGAGTGTTAAAAAGTAATAATTGGATCAGTCAATGCTGAGTTAAATGAATATTTATTAGATTTTGAAATATTCCTTTGGCACCTAGCTATCTTAAGTAAAAGGAATTCCTGGCAGTTATTGTCACATGATGGTCAAAAGAAAGGGAATTATCAACCCCTAGATCCCTGACTACATTTCATTTTCTAGTGGTGCATCTTCTATATAGTATGATAAGGTAGGGACTCTCTAAAAAAATGATGATGCTATACTTTTCAGTTTTTAGTCTGAGCCCATTTTAGTAGACCAATAATTTATTAGGGAGAGCTCATTTTGAGGAGTTTGGGTAGCAGAGATTGACTTAACAGCAGGCATCAGTTTACAGTTATCTACAGACTTTTTAGCTAAATGCTTGACTCTCTGCTTGGAGAACTCAGAAGTAAAGACCAAATGGAGATTTCCCCACTAGTCACTTTCATACTTTCTGATAAGGCATCTGACTTTGCATTGTGCGGGTTCTGTCTTCAAGACAGTTTGATATCCTTCTTACCATAAATGGGTTGATTTTTAAAGCATTTGCTTCTGCATGATGTCAACATTGAGAATGGTGCTGAAGGCCTTGGTCTAGTAAATATATGTCTTGTGCACTGCATTGTCACCATGTATAGTCTGAAAACTCTTTTGAAGAAGTTCACCTGATTCAGTAAATACTACCCTTCAAAAAGTCAAACTGTTGACGTAGCGTGTCAAATAAGATTTTTGTTATTGTAGTTTATGAGGTCAGTTACATAACCCTTGTCTTTATATCTGAGGGTTGTAAAATTGTTAGGTCTGTAATTACCTGAGTAACAACATCAAAAAATATCTAACCAAGCCAAGAGCCCCACTATGCAATACCCACTGAGAATCCTGGCTTACCTGGGTCTTTCTTGCAGTTTTTGTTAGGTGGTTTGTCTGTGTGATTTTTTTACCTTTAAGTTTGGATGTTATTTTGGATGTTTTGTAGTCATCTTAATGTTTATGGACATTAGGCTTTGTTTTATGTTCTGTGTTTCTAAACTATAGTCAAACAATCCACTTGTGCTGTACTATAAGTCCAAAATATGGCATGTGTACAGCTAGTGGAGTTTGACTTATGGCCTGAATGCATCCATAAAAACTTAGAAAGTAAAACGTAAAAAGTTGTAAGCATTCAGAAGCCAGGTAGTTAAACACAGGTATACCATTGGAGGTCATTTATATGTAATTCCTTCAATCAGTTGTAAGGACACTCTTATGAAGGCCATCATTATGGCAGTGCACAACTCATCACAAAAGTAGCTAAACAGGTTAAACAGTTTAAGGAATGGGTCTGCAAGAACATGTTTAACACAATTAAGCAACCAGGTATATGTCAGGTCTCATGCAGGAAATATTTTGGGTCTTGGTTAGCACTTACAGTACATGATCTTTAGATATAATTGGAGGAGTAAGGAATTCAGACATTTCTGGGATTTGGACAGAAGTCTCTGGGTGAAGTCAGTACAGTATTTGTTTGCAAGGATGTAGGCAACGATTGTCGGATCAGATTAGGAGGCATCATTCTGAATGAGTCTGAGCAATATAGGGTATTGTTTCTTAACTTTCTATCACAGCTAAAGAAGGAATTATAATTATCTATGGCTTTAGATGCCAGCCCAAGTTCATGGGTTCCTTTAATGGGTCTGATACAGTTGTTTCAGTTTTTATATAATGGTTTTGATATTTGTCTTGGGGGGTTGGATCTGTTGTATAATTTTAGGAGGTTCTTTCTTTTGATGCACATTTTATTTATGGTACTGGACCCCCAGCATGGAATATCTCATTCAAGCCTGTAGTGCCTTTTTTGTATACTTTTACTTTACACTCATAGCGTCTTATGGAATCCAGACCTTTTTTGGGTCTGGCTTCTTTAACTAAGTGACTTACCAGCTAATAATTGGCAGTATTAGAAAGGGCATGGAGTTATTAATAAGATGACACTAAGACTGTTAGTCAGTGATGCCCCTTGGTACAGAAATTAATCACTGGTTATCATTTACTCTTATTTTTACATTTATCTCCATACTTCTATAATGGAGAGTCCTATGTGTTATTGAGAGATATGGTGTGATATGCCATGGTGGGATTTAAGAAACTTCATTCTTAATTTCCATTTATATCACAGTATACCTGAGCTATTACTAGTTATTTGTTAGTAATTATGAAAATAAACAATATAGACAAATGACTTTCAGATTGTTAGATGACATAAGGTGAAACTTGTGATGTTGCTGAAGAAAACTAACCTTGATATTTGCACTATAAGTTGCACATCTTGAGAAATATTCAGTGTTACTTATACTGCTAATTATAGAATTAAGCAGATGTGTTCATATTTCTGAATATCTCAATAAGCACTCATTGAAGAATTTCCTGTCATCGTGTGAAAGATTATGTCTGGTTAAACATGTTCTACCAATATATGTCTAAGCTGCTCAGTTATCAGGATATAACAATTTGTGAAAGTGTAGCAAAAAACATAATTTTGGGTTCGTTTACATTATAATATATGATAGCATTTATGGAAAAATATTAATTCACTGACTATTATCACTGTAAAGAAAACTTCTTCAATTCCAAAATGGTGGACAGCCTGTAAGCACACAAGCTGTGCTGCTCCTGAATCCTTAACTTTTATCTGACCTTTTGCTGGCACATCATACAAAGAAAACACCTAAAAAGAACAATGATTGAGAAAAGAACACAAATCTAAAGTATCTCTCTTATTATTTTTGGCAGAAAAGTCATTTTTACACTTAAACTTTACTTACTGGATACTGACGCCTGAACCGCATGGTGTGGATACTTCCAGATACTGAGGCCTAAACAAAAAAGGAAACAACAGAGAAGAAGAGCTGTGTAACTTTGAAATAGCAAACTCAGCTTCTTCTTCTTTCAGCTTTTCCCGGTTATGGGTCGCCAAAGCGGTTCACCTGTCTGCTCATGATTGGCAGTGGAGTTTTACAGTGTCGAGTTGCCAGCCCGATGCCCAAGCTTCCACAGAAGGTGCACACACACACACACACACACACACACACACACACACACACACACACACACACACACACACACACACACACACACACACACACTCTTACCTAGGGCCAATTTTAGAGTGTCCAATCCACCTACAGCATGTCTTTGGGATGCGGCAGTAAACTGGAGCACCCA
Organism: Protopterus annectens; assembly: GCF_019279795.1. Classification (NCBI taxonomy): domain Eukaryota; kingdom Metazoa; phylum Chordata; order Ceratodontiformes; family Protopteridae; genus Protopterus; species Protopterus annectens. The sequence continues at coordinate 90,256,930 of NC_056740.1, read as the reverse complement.
GAGGAAATCCACGTGGCCACAGGGAGGACATGCAGACTCCACACAGAAGGCACCCCAGCCAAGGATCGAACCAGAGAACCTCTTGCTGTGAGGTGACAATGCTAACCACTGCAACACCGTGGCTGCCCAAATAGCAAACTCAACTAAATCCTGTAATTTCAAGCAACTACTTTTTACAACTGAAATGGCTAACCAATCAAACCAAATGGAAATACTACCCACCAAAACCAAATTGTCTCTATATAACTACACCAGAAAAAGACACCTCATCTAAAAGGCAAAAAACTATTAAGCCACTGCAGAATACTATGAAATCAGCCCTTTGGTTGAAACAAGACCAGGCTGTAACAACTGAAGATCTTAAGATGGCATTGCAACCTTTGCAAACTGAAATCCAGGGATTCTCACATAAACTTGCCTCATTCGGATCCAATCTGGATCAAATAATGCTCTGACTCGAACAGAATGAAGCAAAAACTATGGACAATGAAAATGAAATACAAGAATTAAAACACACTTTGCAGTCTAACAATAATACTATCAAAGATCTGCATCAAAAAAATGCTACATCTCGAAGCTAGAAGCCAGCGTAACAATATTATAGTGAGAGGAATCCCTGAGTCCTTCAAAAATGCTCAACTCACTTACAATAATCAAAGAGGTCTTAAACACACTCCTTGATAAGAAAGACATTCTCAAGTAGCTGAAACTCATTAGACTTTTGAATTCAGCACATGTTCAAACCATACTTGCAGCCTTCAAGGCAAAAAAGACCACTACATGGAGAGGCCATAAAATTACTATTCTGCAAGACCTTCCATTAGAAATTAATGAGAAATGTCAGAACCTCGCTAAGTACTGTACTTACTTAGTGGAAAACAAAATTCATTTTCAGATGAAATACCCTGCAACTTTAATTTTTCATCACAAGGACCCTAAATTCTCAATAGAAACCCCGAGGAGGCAAAATCCATTTTCCTGTGTATTTTCAGATATAATCCTGCATGACTCAACTCACCGTGTGGGTCGCTGGACAATTGAAGAGCACTTCTTGAGTTTTTTTTTTTCATGTAAATACCTTCATCTCAATATTTTGATGGAGTAAGTTTGTTGAATGTAAAATCCGGCAAGTATTAGAGTCTCAATGTTCTATTACCCAGGAGGCTTCCCGATGTATGAGGAAATGCTGAACTATAACCTCCTCTTCTCAATGACGTAATTTCTACGTCACTTCCTACCCCAATGCTTACATCGGAAACACTAGCGTTAGTGTTCTGAAGTCCAAAATGTTTTTTTTTGCTACACAATCTAACATCATGCTGACAGAGAAAACAAAGCAAATCAATCTTGGACTCGCACGCACAAACCGAACGACAAAGGATTCCTCACAGCTGATTGCTGACTCAGCCTCATCGCAACAACCAGTGAGAGCATTTCAATTTAGAAATGCACAGGCAGATTAAATTGTAATACTTTGCACTAAAATCCTCGGCTTGTTAGATAACTTTAAAAGATTGGTTCTGCTTGTTCAGTACTTAATTTATCATACCAGTCAACCCCCTAACTTTCACTACACTAAATGATCTCACTGGGCACTCCAAAAGCCTATTGTAAGTTTTTTTTTTTTTTTTTGTTGCTGCATCATTACTTGCTAAAGAGATTTAAGGAAAGACATATATTGCTATCTATAAAAAGATTACTTGGAGTTAACACCCTTTCTGGCTGTTATACATCTGCAGGGTTAGGATAACCCAATGGACTTATGTTCTACTGTAAATTAACTAGTCAGATTATTTTTGAATAAATTAGCTTAATGGCAAGCTGTTTTTCACATGTTGGTATATAGCCAGAAGTTATAAATTTAAAGAAAATGTTGCAGTGCTCTTTATTAGAGGGTACTTGTTTTAGTTTTTAAATGTACAACCCATACCTTTTTTAGTGATATCTGGGTTTGTTATTGTTCTTAAGGAAAATAAATTCTTTTAATAGCAATGTCACAAGTAATCCTGCAATTTTATTCATAAGTTGTAAAAGATGATACTAATGTTGTTACTGTCTATGATCTTATACAACTTCTCTTTATGACGCCACTCTGATAAATGGTTAAGCTATACTCCTACGTGTTTGCAACCACAACCCTGCGTTAAAAAAAAATAGTTATCTAGATGTGGAAATGTTTCTCTTTCGATTTCTCAGGAGGGTTTCTCTCTTATATTTAGTTTTTAAAATTATAGTTTTACTACTTGTATAAAATAAACCTCCTAGTGCAGGAATTAACTTCTGATAACTTTACAGCTATATATATATATATATATATATATATATATATATATATATATATATACACGTGTATATATATGTGTATATATATATATATATATATATATATATATATATATATATAGATATACAGATAAACATGTTATATAGAGCTGATCAATAATACTTGAGTAAAAATGCCTTTTGTAATGTTCTGAGGTTGTTCTGTCATACCTCTTCTATTAGAGTGTTTGGCTTAATTATGGCATTTTTATTATTGTCATCAAGTTATGCATGTTCTTAACTGCTAGTATTACTAATAATCCTGTTTGTCTTCCTTCAGCAAGATATTCATGATGTTGTTATTGATAAGGTACGAGGTTAGATACAACATTAGTTTAACTATTAATAATTTAGAGGAGGAGCTAGGCACTGTGTATAGCTGATGTTTGTCTACATTTGAAACAAACTAGGTAGTTTTATTATCCCTCTAACTCACACTTCTTTCACCTCAGGCCTAAATGTAACTACTTCCTGTAATGCAATAAGCATATACATATTTTTCAGAGGTATGGGTGGTTAGGCACCTACATAGGTTTCAAGGTTTTAGAAGTCACCTTACTAAAATTATCTCCAAATCTTACAGTTCTAAGTACACACATACTGTTTTACGTGTCTCAGCTAATCAACACTTTTAAAACAAATCTAGATTGTGATAATGATTACAATTGATTCATGGAATATAAAGGGGCTATTAGATAAAAAAGAGAAACCTAATAATGCACCTCACATTCCAAAATAAATGCAATATAACATTTTTACAAGAGACCTATATGGCTAACAAGCTTTGGAATAATGATAGAAATAGGAAATGGGTGAAGCAAATAATTGCTGCTGGTTATGACTCATCATCTGGGGGGGTAGCAATTATAGTCAATAAATCTTATCATGGGGAGATCACCTCCACCAAAAGTGATCCTAATGGAAGATGGTATCTATTTGCCAGTAACTACCATATCCTAAATAAACCTTTACTTTTTATAAATGTATACAGTCTCTGTTCAAACCAGCATCTTTTTATTTATGTCTTTAATATTCTAGCAAATTATCAAAATCATCTATGCATCATAGGAGGAGATTGGAATGCTTTGCTCAGCCCAGACAAAGATGAGTCGCATAAGGAGACTAGGCAGTCTTAACATACTACATTAGTACTAGAAGAATTACAAAACAACTTTGATCTAATAGACCCTTATTTAAAATTTCAGCATGATAATTCAATACCTAGATTCACCTTCTTTTCAACTAGACATAAATCCTGGTCAAGAATTGACACCTTTCTAATTTCCAAAACTTTCACCTGCTATAGGCTAAACTATAAGGTCTCTCCGAGATCTATATCTGACTATTTCAAAATCAATATCTCCATTGACATCTCAACTTCTAACATAAGATCATCTTACTTTAACAATTGGGCCTTAAATTCTAACATTATTCAAATAGAAGCAGTTGCTGTTGTTGTTGTTGTGACTTTTGGCTTTTCCCGGTTAGGGGTCGCCACAGCGGAACTCCGATTCGCTAATGATGCAGGAAATAAATGTTATCCTTGCCCAACTTGACAATGAACTTATGTCTACTCATATCCCCTATGATGTGCAATGGGCTGCTGCTAAATCAGTCATAAGAGGTCTCATTATCCAAAAATCCTCGTGGTATAAGAAAAAACATTGCAATCTTAAATACAAACTGGAGACTCAAATTAAGGATATTGAAATAGAGCTCCAGCATAATTACTCAAAAGCTCTGTAAGAAAAAATGGCTGAATTGCAAAAACAATTGCACAACCTCTACCTAAAAAACCTCTCACTTATAGAGAGGAGATCACTTTACCACTACTCAGAATGGGCACAAACTCCCTCTAAAGATCTTGCCAAGTTAATCAATATCAAAAACGGGCCTCCCAGAGTTAAAGAAATCAAATATAAATGATTACTAAAGCATAAAGATCAAGAAATTATAGATACATTTGAGAATATCTACCAAAATTTACATAATCTCCCAAATTCTCACTCTAAGGACAAACTTGATGAGTTTATGCATATGCTAAAATTCCCAAAACTCAGTGACTCTCAAAAGAACTCCTTAAAATTGCCCCTCTGTTTAGAAGAAGTAAAAATTGCGATTAATAAACTCAGAGTAGGTAAATACCCGGTCCAGATGGATACACTGCGGAATTTTACAAAAAAATCTCTGAGACTGTCTCTACAATTTTATTAAAAATATTTAATTACATCATTCAATATGGCATAACTGATAGATATTTAAATAGCTCAAAAACCATTCTAATTCTCAAACCAAACTCTGATCTCTTAGATCCAGCTAGCTATAGACCAATTGCCCTCATCAATATGGACTTTAAGATTCTAGCCACATTATTGGAAATAGACTGAAAAGTATACCCACCTCCACAATCTCACATGAACAAATGGGTTTTATGCAGAATAGATAAATATGTAATAACACTCTTCTTTTAGATACCATCATAAGACTTCTAGGTAATAATAAACATCCTAGATACGCCCTTAATGCTGATGCAAGTAAAGCATTTGACAGCGTAGACCTAAACTTCTTATTCAATGTTTTACCTTCTTTTGGAATCTCTCAAGAATTCATTAACATTATTAAGGTACTCTACCAAAAAGATTCCACTACCATACACATAAATAAATTCAAATCCAACCCTATTCCTATATCTAATGGAACAAGATAAGGATGCCCCATTTCTCCCTACCTTTTTAATCTCTATTTAGAACCGTTGCTTTTATTTATATCCCAAAAAACCTTCCACCATATACCTAAAATCGTAAATGTAAAACTTTTATATTCTGGCTTTGCTGATGATCTAAATTTATATTTTGAACTTCCCAATACTGATCTCCAAAAAGTACTTAACTCACTAGAGTCATTTTCTAATATATCTAATTACAAATTAAATCCAAATAAATCATATATATTGCCTTTAAATCCTCTAGGCCATAAGGAATTCTACTTCCCTAATATTGAGATTAAACCCAAATACCAGCTAAAATACCTAGGCATAAACTATACTCCTAACTTTAAGGAGGTCATTAAAATCAATTTACTAAACACATGGTCAGATATTGAAAATTACATCAACAGATGGAGAAATATTAATCTGTCCTTATTGTCAAAAGCTAGTGTGGTCAAAATGAAAGTCCTGTCTAGAATCCTCTTTCAGCTAAATGCTACTCTCTCGATCATTCTACAAAAATTCTTCACAAATGTAGAAAAAGCCATATCTAAATTATTGTCACACCCTAAATCTATTAGAATAAAATATGACAAACTTTCTTTATCAAAGGATAAAGGAGGGTTGGGGTTACCAGATTTTAAACGTTATTACAATGTAATCACTTCTAGCAGACTGATCCAAATAGTCAATTATGATCCAAAAATGTGTTTCTGGACACCCCAATGGATCAAAATCTGGTACAATCAAGTTAAATTCCTTGATATAAATCCAAAATGTCTCCCCTTTCTAAATCTAAATAAAAAAAATTGCTTCACAAAGAACCTACACCCTCTGATCAAACATATGATCCTAACTTTTCAAAGTCTCTTCAAATCAATACAGCTCTCCAGTATTCTTGATCTCATTCAACCGTTTCACCTAAATCCCAATTTATTAATCAACAACCAACTAATAAACTTAACAAATTCCTCTCACATAAAAGACATCATAGTTTGGGAATTATACAAATGGCAAGACTAATATAATAGAACTAAGACAGAAGCTTGACCTTCCAAAGAAATATGATACTATTCTTAGACCACTCATTTATTTATTAAAAACTAAATTATTTTCTATTAAAATTAATCACCAGAATATTAACTCTGCTACCTTAATTCTCAAAATGCTAGCAACTAAGAATAAAATGATCTCTAAGACATATAAACTAATCACAAGCATAAAATCCCAGAATTCCCTCCTATTCTCAATCTACCAGCAAGAAAAAAGTCAAGTGATTTCATATGAAAATAAAAGATTGGCTATTGAAAATATGATCAAGCTGATTCTCTTCAAGCATTTGCTTTACACCCAAATCATGATTAACAGTAACACTTACTACATGCCATCAATTCTAAATAAATTAAATCCCAAATATTCAGCATACTGCCCCTACTGCCCAAATCAGAAAGCTAACATGTTGCATGTTTTCTGGAGCTGTAAGAGAGTTTACAGCCTATGGTGTTCCTTAGGAGTAAGATTACTAAAGATAGGATATGAAAAATCCACATTTTCATGGGAAACAGCTATTTTACATATTACTACAACTAATCTTCTCAACATTTTAAAACACATTCTCATCACTATGTGTGCCCTTATTAAATTCTACATCACTAAGAACTGGATTGATAAATCTATAATTTCATGGGAAGATTTTCGAAATCTTGCTATTAAATTCATATCCTCTCATAAACTGGTAAACACTTCTACAAAACAAAAGGAATACTACCAAAAATACTGGGGATACTTGCTGGACTTAATTCTGAAGAATTAAAAATCGACATCACTCCAGCAAAATCTTATAAGCTCCTGTAGTAAGTTATCACAACAACACTTTAGTGTAATCTTTCCAGTAATTTAACATGTATTCATTTACAATCTAGCTAGAATTAACAGGGAGTCTGCATACTTCATCTGCACATGTTAGAGCAGCATAGGGCAGCGCCGGTTAATCAAGTTTAAACTATTTCTGGCTCCGTAAAGTCTACTCTTCAATTTTTCCCTTAGAACTGCTCTACTTGCAATCTAAACAGCCTATTCTCTAACTGAAAAGCTCAGCACTTGCTCCTAAAGCATTTTTTATACAGGTAAAGCACTCTTAAACAAAAGAAAGTACTTCTTTCACCTAAATTCCCTTGAGTACCCTTTTCCCTATAGATCCTTTCTGACTCAGTTACACAGCAATCTTTTTCACTATTCTACCATGTCGAAGGGTCAGTTGCTGGCATCCTCTCCTGTTCAGCTGGTGAATCTGGGAATCTTGAGGCAATGTTACAATTGCCTCATGTACACAGACAACCCTCTCCTCCTCCCAACAAATACAAATATATGCGAGAGATGCAACTATATAGCCAAACTGCAGGCTGAGCTCTCTCAGTTCAGTACTGGCAAGACCAGGCAGGAGGAGAAGGTAACCATGCACACCACAAACCCAGTCTCGCATAGAACTATCACAACTGCAAACCAAACACATAAACACACAAAAACATACTCGGAGGCTGATTAAAATCTACCAAAACAACAGAGGCCTCCAAAGCAGACACCCAAGCAACCGCCACCTCAAGACATAGCATATGCAACACATAGTTCACAAAGTCAGTGTGCTAAACAGTCACAGCCCTTAAGGCCAAACAACATGCCAGACACACTTGTAATAGGTGACTCCATAGTCAGACACACTGGCGTCCCGCTCACCAGGCTGAACAAGGATAAGGTCACAGTAAGCTGCCTGTCGGGAGCTAGAATCTGCCACATAACACAAGCACTCAGGTCACTCCACAGCAAGTACAAATATGACTCAGTCATTGTACATGCCGGTGTGAACGACCTGAGACGTACCTCCCTGGACTACATGAAAAGAGACATAGAGGAGCTCTCTGATTATGTAACCCAGGCCGGTATGACCCTGACCCTGAGCAGCATCTTACCCTCACCAAGAATGATGCCACAGTACAAAGACAAAATGATCAGTTTTAACAATTGGCTTAATTACTGGTGTCATTCAAAGGGGATCCAATGTCTGTCTGCTTGGGATGACATGCTCGACAAACCACGCTGCTTCGCAAGGGATGGCTTGCACCTGTCACCCCTGGGCTTCCGGATATTGGCCAAGGCTCTTGCCACCCCCATAGTGCCTTTTTTAGGCAAGGCTCAAATGACAAACCTACCTCCCTAGAAAACACAAATGGAAAAAAAATAAGGGTAATGCTGCTCAATGCCAGAAGTCTAAACCTCAAGATGCATGCCCTCGAAGCTTCTCAGCATGGAGAACAGCAATGTCTGTGCAGTGACTGAAACCTGGTTCAAGGCTCCTGAGAGCACCCCAGCACTATCAGGTTTTACCTCATATCATGCTTTCCGGCCCCAAAACTTGGACCGAACCACAAAAGGAGGGGGAGTATCCATATTCATCAAAGATACCCACACCTCCAGGTTAGTGGCAACGCACAAAGCATCAGAGACCATCCAGGTGCAACTAACCATAGGCAAAACTGCCTTACAATTTGTAGCATGCTACAGACCACCCTCTCAAACTCAGGAAACTCACACAGCCTTCCTGAAGACACTGGAGAGTATGAATGTCTCTCCAAATACCATCATATTGGGAGACTTCAACTACCCAAACATAGACTGGGAACATTACTCAAGCCCAAACACCCTAGCCCAAAAGTCCCTAGAATTCATAAACTCAAATGCGATGGAACAACTAGTCACCATTCCCACGAGAGGAGACAATATACTAGACCTGATCATCACAAACATGGACACAAAATGCTCCACACCGGAAGTATATCCCTCATTGGTAAGATCAGACCATAAATTAATCTCACTGGAAATCCACATCCCACCCCCACCCCCTGCACAAAAGACCACAGTGAAGAACTTCTCAAAAGCCAACTTCACACTTCTTAAGACTGAAGTGGTATCCTTCAAGGTCCCTGGGCCAGTGGAAACCACAACCCACACTGCTGAATCCTTTGCAAATGCCTTCTACGGGCACCTTCAAGAATGCATGGATCATGCAATCCCAAATAAAACCAAGACCCATTCCCTCAAAGGCAGGCACCCGGTCTGGTGGACACCAGCCATAAACAAACTTTACAACAGAAGGAGGAAGCTACTACATGACAGAGCAAAATCCCTAAATGGGAAGGCATCTCTGATCAGTACTAGCAAAAACTACGATCACTCATAAAATCATCCAAGGCCAACTTTGAGAGAAAAATTGCAAAAGACACAAAAGACAATCACAAGGCCTTCTTTAGCTATGTTAGAAACCTGGGTGGAAACTCCCAGATATGCTCAGAGTTAGTCCAAAATGACAATAAATACACTGAACCCACTGACATTGCCAACATTCTGGCAGATAGGTTCAGTGCAAATTTCTCCTCCCCCTCCCCCCCAAAAGGAGAAATAACTATCCCAGCAGAGTGTAGCCTCCCTAACATCTCAGATGCCCAGGTGAGAGCCGCTCTCTCTAAAGCTAAAAACACAGCATCAATGGGACCAGACAGTGTCCCGGGCTGTGTGCTACATGAACTCCAAGAGGAACTAAACCCAAACATAAGGCTGTTGTTTAATCTTAGCCTTACTACAGGATACGTACCCAAAGAGTGGCCCCACTTCACAAAGGTGGTGCTTCTACGGACCCTGGAAATTACCGCCCCATAAGCTTGACGAGCCTGGTCTGCAAAGCTATGGAGAGGATCATTATGGAACTCATAAACAAAGACATTGGGGACCTACAGACATTGGATCCTACCCAATTTGGCTTTGTCAAGGGCAGATCCTGCCTTTTGTACTTGGTCGACTTTTTTGAAACTGTCACTAAGGCCATTGATGAAGGTAAGGCAGTTCACACAGCCTACCTTGACCTTGCAAAAGCCTTTGACACAATACCACACTTGGGCATCATAGACAAACTCACCAGCTTAAATGTAAACCCATATGTCATGAGATGGGTTGCAAACTGGCTCAAGAACAGAACCCACAGGGTCAGAGTTGCTGGAGCTATGTCAGACTCTAAGCCAGTCACAAGCGGTGTCCCACAGGGCTCAGTCCTGGGAGCCCTCTTGTTTGGCATTTATTTTTCCGAGGTACAGGCAAACATAGGAGGATTGTGGCTGACAAAGTTCGCAGATGACTGCAAACTGGGTGCCATAATTGATACTCCAGCGGACACAAACATCCTCCAGAGAGGACTCATAGAAACGGATAATTGGTGCCAGAGCCATGGCCTTAAGCTTAACGCCAAAAAATGTATAGTCATACCCTTTGGGAAAAACAAGGTACCCACAAATTACCACATAGCAGGTAATCCATTAAGTACGGAAGAGGTAATCAGGGACCTAGGGACCCAGGTTGACAGTAACCTCTCATTTGACACTCACATTGCCAAAGTGGTTAGGAAGACCTTCTATATTGCCCACCTTATCATGAAGGGTTTCACATCTAGATCAAGAGAGATCATTGTGCCCCTGTACTCATCTCTTATTAGGCCAATGATTGAGTACAATGCCCCATTTGGGATGTATCTTACCCTACACCTGCAGCAGTTGGAAAGACCCCAAAAGTACCTCACCAAGAGGATAAAGGGTCTTAAACATATGTCATATGCTGCCCGACTGAAAAAACTCCAGCTCTATTCAGTCGCATACCGCCTACTCAGAGGTGACCTGTGCCTAACGTACAAGGCCATGTCCAATCCGGAATTAATGGACATGCTCCACCTCAAAAAATCCAAATCCATCAGAGCCACGAGAGCAAGAGACTTAAACCTCAACACAGAAATAAATAGGACGTGCTGGAGGGACAGATTCATAACCCAGAGGCTCCCTACACTCTGGAACAGAATCCCAATCCATGTTAGGCAGAGCCCCTCACTAACTCTATTCAAGAAAAGTCTTGACGAGTGGATGGGAAATCGTAGGTTTACCCCGGGGGTCATCTCTGTGTCACTACTAGACAGAGGCACAGTAAACTAAACCCTAAATGGGCATAGTATTCTCATCCTAAGGGGTGGTGAAAGCCACACACACTCTGGCTAGGCTTATAAATGCCCTAGGGCAGATAGCCTAGTACGAACCTATGAACCTATGTTCCTACTTTCTTCTTTTTCTTGTTATGAAAACTTAACCTAATAAATGTGACTTCTACTGTATATAGTGTACATAGTTCTAAGTTTTTTCCTTTTTGTAGTAATTGTTTTTTTTCTTCATCTCCTTGTAATTATTGGTATATCCATTGGTGCTAATTGTATTTTTGTCTTTCTTCTTGTTGATTGCATATCTAAAAACTAAATAAAAAGTTTTTTTGAAAAAAAAAAAAAAAAAAGAAAATACTTATATTTGTTTATCTTATTTTTTAAGTTTATTTTTCGCAAAATGCTCTGGAATGCAACATGTGTTAGGTTACTAGAGGTGTGATATTACATATGACATAAATGTTAATGAGTTATTTTTGAATTTCTCAGGATACTTGGTTCTGGTAGGGACTGCTAGCACTATGTACTTTTCTAAATGAGTGTAGAATTTCTTAGCAAAGATTGTCACTCTATCAAAGTCAGGGATGATGCAGTCATAAGTGAATTTTGATATTCATCATACAGCAGGTTGTGGTTGGCACATTTGTAGTCCTTAAATTAAGGATTTATGGTAGGTGCTTTCTTGGGTTTAAAGAAAGTCATACGTTTTTGTTGGATTTCACTAGGGAAGAAGGTACCAGAGGGGTAGTGTAGGAGGTGTCCATATTTCTAAGAATCAATAAAAGTGTTAAAAAGTATTAATTGGATCAGTCAGTGCTGAGTTAAATGAGTTATTATCTTGTTAGACCTTGAAATATTCCTTTGACAATTAGCTGTCTTAAGTAAAAGGAATTCCTGACAGTTATTGTCACATTGTGGTCAAAAGAAAGGGGATTATCAACCCCTAGATCCCTGACTACATTTCATTTTCCAGTGATGTGTCATCTAAACAGTATGAGGGGCTGTCTAAGAAAACTGATGATACTACACTTTTCGATGTTTAGCCTGATCCCATTTTCGTATACCGAGAGTTTATTAGGGAGACCTCATTTTCAGGGGTTTGGGTATCAGAGAGTGACTTAACAGCAGGCTTCATCTTGCAGTTATCTGCAGACTTACTAACTAAATGTCTTGGCTCTCTGCTTGGAAAACTGAGAAGTAAAGACCAAAAGGAGACTTCCCCAATGGTCACTTTCAAATTTTCTATTAAGCCATCTGAACGTGCATTGCGTGGTCTTTGTCTTTAAGATAGTTTGATATCTGTCTTCCCATAAATGGGTTGATTTCTTAAAGGGTTTACTTCTGCGTGGTGTAAACATTGAAAATTGCACTGAAGGCCTTGGTCAGGTAAATATATGTCTTGTGCACTGCAGCATGGTCACCAGGTATAGTCTGAATAACCCTTTTGAAGAAGTTCACCAGATTCAATATATAGGATCTACCCTTCAAAAGTCAAACTGTTGAGGTATCTTGTTAAATAAGATTTCTGATATTGTAGTTTATTAGGTCAGTTACATGACCCTTGTTCTTTATATCTGAGGGTTGTAAAACTGATAGGTCTGTAATTACCTGAGTAATAATGTCAAGGAAAATCTAGCCAAGCCAAGAGCCCCACTGCGTAATACCCACTGGGGATCCTGGCTTAGCTGGGTCCTCCTTTTAGTTTTGCTGGGTGGTTTGTCCGTGAGACCTTTTTTATCCTTTAGTTTGAAGGTTATTTTGGATGTTTTGCAAGTACCTTGTTTATGAACATTAGGCTTGGCTTTATGCTCTGTGTTTCTAATGTATAGCCAGCCAAACAATCCACTTCTGCTGTACTGAAGAGGTCAGAATAAGTCCAAAACATGGCATGTCTACAGCTAGTGAAGTTTGATTTATGGCCTAAATGCATCCATAAAAACTTAAAAAAGTAAAATGTAAAAAGTTGTAAGCATTCAGAACCCAGGTAGCTAAATAAATGTATATCACTGAAGATTATTTGCATGTAATTATCTTTATGGAAGCCATCATTATGGCAGTGCTGAATTCATCAGAGACAAAAACAGTAGCTAAACATAGGTTAAACAGTTTAAAGAGTGGGTCTGTAAGGACATGCTTAACTCAATTAAGCAATCAGATATATGTCAGGACCCATGCAGGAAATATTTTTCATCTTGGTTAATGTAGTTGGTCTTCAGATATAATTGGAGGAGAAAGGGATTCAGGCATTTCTAGTCTTTGAACAGAAGTCTCTGGGTGAAATCAGTACTTCATTTGTTTGTAAGGATGTAAGGAATGATTGTTGGATCAGATTAGGAGGCATCATTTTGAATGATTTTGAGCAATATAGGGTATTGTTTCTTAACTTTCTATCATAGCTAAAGAAGGAATTATAATTATCTATGACTTTAGATGCCAGCCTAAGTTCATGGGCTCCTTTAATGGACCTGATACATTTTTTTTCAGTTTTTATGCAACGGTTTTGATATTTGTCTGGGGGGGGGATCTGTTGTATAATTTTAGGAGGTCCTTTCTTTTGATGCACATTTTATTTATGGTAGTGAACCACCAGCATGGATTATCTCATTCAAGCCTGTAGCGCCTTTTTGTATACTTCTACTTTACACCCGTAGCTCTTTATGGCATCCAGACCTTTTTTGGGTCTGGCTTTTATAACTAAGTGGCTTACTAGCTAATAATTGGCACTATTAGAAAGGGCATGGAGTTATTAATAAGATGATACTAAGATTGTTATTAGTCAGTGATGCTCTACAGTACAGAAATTAATCACTCAGAGTAATTCAATAAAGCTTACATGGAGCTAATCTCTATGTAAGCATAGTGGCACGGCTCAAACAAGGAGCGCGGAGGCTGTGCAATCCAGGAAGCAAGACACGGGCGTGCACGTGCCTACCAGCACTGTTCAGCCATGGAGGCAATCATAGAATGTAAATCACCTCATTTGCTGGAGAAAACCATGCAAATGAGGTGATTTACCGATCCAGGAAGCAGACAGGCATCCGTGTAGGAGCCGTGTATGCATTAGACATGTATGCAGGAACTGTCCATGTACCACACCGCAAAATAAAAAAATGGGCTATGACAACTAAAAGTAAAGCATGTATTAGTTGTGTCAGGCATGCCAATGGCCAAAACTATGGCCACTGACAAGTAAAACTGATCCGAAATATTAAAAATCATTTTTTTTTCCACATATACCATATAAAGTGGAGTGCAGTGGTGCCCAAACATGTGATCTGACAACAAATACATTTAAAATATTAAAAGGGGATCAATTAAGCTAAAAAGAATTTCCCTATTATACTGGCCAGCATGCAGACTCATACAATGGCAGGTAACAGTGGTTGCTAAGGATGTAGGCTCTCGTGTATTGCTGTAACTAGGGTATACGTAATTAGGTGTAAGCAAATGAGCTAAGTTTACTGAATAGCAAAATGGGCCACCGTATCCACAGATACCTAGCTGTGTAGGGGCTGCAACATGGTGGTGTAGGCAAAAGAGGCAGCTGACATGAAAAGGGTGTGTGTCATGCTTTGTGTAAGCACATTGGAGCTCCGTGGCTTCTGTTTGTGCTCAGCTAAGCACAGCTAAGCAAGGGGGTGCCTGAGGCTGCTTAGCTGTGCTTAGCTCGTGAAAGAAATGATGAGCATGCTCATGTACAGGGGAGGGCCCTTTCTGTTCAGCAGGGCTTACACTAGCTCCATGGGTTAAAACCAGATGAAACTGGAAAAAAAAATAAAAGGAAATAGCAGACAAAAGGCAGTTAACTATAAATGACTAATAAGGCCTCTGCCCCTCACAGTGGGCCATTCAAACCTCTCAGTAATGTAGCTGGCAGGTGGAATATATCATAGTCAGCCAATCACACAGGCTGTGTCTGCAGCAGACCAGTAAAAAGTATGCAGACACCATTCAATCTGATTTCCCCACATACTCTGCACTATTGGAGTACACACTTGTGAATTTTAACTGACAAAATGATAGGGGCTGCTGCTGCTTTGCTACATCTCTACATGCTACAGAGTGAGGGCAGTGAGAAGGATGATGCTGACAACCAGCCCAGACTGAGTAGGAGAAGAGTGTTCAGACCCAGGGTAACCTTTCAAGGGCTACATGAGCTGGAGATAGTAGAGCGCTACAGGGTGGACAGGGACATACTACAGCAACTCCCCTAGCTCTGCCGCCCTCACCTCAGACCCAGAGCCAACAGAGGGGAACCCATCCCAGTGGAAACAAAGATATGTATAGCTTTTAGAATACTAGCTACATGTACTTTCCAAAGACCTACTGGGGACATCATGGGGGTCTCACAGGCATCCACATCCAGGGTACTCCACCAGTTCCTGGATGTCATGCTAAGACATGCCAGTGAGCACATTTATTTCCCCAGCACCCCTGAGGAGACGGCCAGCAATATGCATTACTTTCACTGTGTTGCACACTACCCAGAGGTACTGGATACCATAGACTGCACTCATGTCCACATCAAAGCACCACCCTGTGAAGAGGGTAGAGTCTACATCAACTGCAAGGGCTACCACTCCATCAACTGCCAGGTCATGTGCAATGCCCAGGGCATTATCATCAGTGTGTGTGCTGGCAGCCCTGGCAGTTATCACGACTCCCACATCTGGCACTCCTCACAGCTGCACCAGGCATTTGCCAGGGGGGACTTCCTGTATGGCCATCTCATGGGGGATGCTGGCTACGCATTGGAACCGTGGATGATGACACCCATCAGAAATACAGACACACACACACACACACACACACACACACACACACACACACACACACACACACACACACACACACTGAAGAACACCATAATGAGGCGCACAAACTAGGAACATTGTAAAGTGTGTGTCTGGGCTGCTCAAGTCATGGTTCCGCTGCATTGACATATCTGGTGGAGTCCTGCAGTACTCTCCACCCACATGTGCACACTTGTTCATAGTATGTGCCATGCTACACAATATGATCCTACAGAAACAGCTGCAGCAGGAACATCACAGGGAAGGGGGACACAGCCCCCCACCATTGCCAAAACCTCCACAGGCACAGGGGAACTCAGAGGAAGAACCCCCTCAGCCTGTCCCTGTAGGCAGACATAGGCATGCCCAGTACACCTTGGCCAAGAGGCAATGTATAGCACATACACTGGCACCCTAGGGACCCAGGGACTGACACCTCTCTCCAACTCGCACACACAGTAAAAATGATGCCACACACATCACACTACCTGTACCTTACCATGTATAGGCTATGTACTACATGCATCCAAAAGAGTCAGCTCTGAAGCACTGTCCTCACAACTGCTGCAGGCACCAGGTAAGTCATTCTTCTTAACAACTAATGAATGGAGTAGTATGTTGTGGTAGCATATCTATGGTATCACTGCATGCATGCATGGGAATGGTGTGGCCTACCGGGATAGCAGCAGACAACTGATAGCTATGTGGAACAACAGGAAATGTCCGGAAATACTGGCTTCCCCAGACTATGCAGTAGTCTCCTAGGTGACAAAACCCACTGCAGTAAATGTGAGGGACTAACAAACTGTGGGGTCATAGGTCACATACATGGATGTCGATGTTGGAGTTCCATACACAGTAGTAAAAAGCCATAAAGAAATGTGTGGCAAAGGGCCACAAATAGGGACAAAGAGGAATCGTCTTACAAACTTACACAGTGATATCACAGCAGGTCTTGCAGTTGCATTAACTCTCTGAAGGGTAAGAAGTCTGAAACTCAAATGTCTGTCATTACTTTCTAACCTTTAATCTTTAGTGATATGTCAGTATTCTCCATGACAAGTGCAATACTATGCTAAATGGAACCAAAATGTAAAACAAACATCTGGACAGTCTGTGCAAATGTGTACAGTTGAGAAGTATGCCCCCCTCCCCCAACACACCCGTGTTCCCATAGAAATGAAGTAACATTTATATTTGTAGGGTAATAGCAGCAGAATACACATTCCCAGGGCTGCCCCAATCAACTTGCTAATGTGTTCCATGCCCACAGTATGCAAGGGTCAATGTGCTATGTCTGTGCATGGTTAATACTGTCAGAAGTGGACAATGCTTACTGTTGGCTGTTGTGATTTAGTGGTCTAAGTACAGTACTGTTGTTGACAGGGTCTGTGGTACTAGACTGGCTGTGCCAGCTTTTATGCATGTCAGCTACACCTACAGTAGGAGTTGTATGCACTGTCCAGAAGCAATATTTGTTACTACAGGAAAGCTGGTCAATGGAGGGGCAGGGGGCCACACCTACAACAGGGACAAGTCATAAATATTGCACTTACAAACATAGAAAGTTAATAGAATAACAGCTGTTGCAATAGCATGAAATCTCTGAAGGTCAAGGAGTCTGAAACTCACATCTATTACTTTTTAACTTCAGTCTGTAACATATTCACCATTATTTGACGCACAACCACAATATAATGACAAATGGGCCCAAATTATGAGCTAAACATCTGCACAGTCTGTGAAGATGTGTACACTTGAGAGGAATGCCCCCCTCCAATCAAAACACCTGTGTTCACATAGAATTGCAGTAACATCTATGTCTGTAAGGTGATAGCACCAGACCACACATTACCAGGGCTGTCACAATCAACTTGATAACTTGTTACATTTCTTCAATATGCAGGGGCCAATGTGCTATGTATGTTTGTGGTTAATAGTATCAGCAAGTAAACATCACTTACTGGTGGCTGTTGTGGCTTAGTCATCTAAGTACAGTACTGTGGTTAACAGGTCCTCTAGTTTCAGACTGGCCATGCCAGCTATTTTGCATGTCAGCTACACCTATGGTAGGAGTTGTACACACTGTCCAGAAGGCCATATTTGTTACTGCAGGAAAGCTAGTCAATGGAGGGATAGGGAGCCACACATACAACAGGGACAAGTCATAAATATTGCACTGCTGTGGCAGTAGCATGAAGTCTCTGAAGGTCAAGAAGTCTGAAACTCACGTCTGTCATTACTTTCTAAATTCAGTTTGTAACAAATTCACCATTATTTGCCACACAACCACAATATAATGACAAATGGGCTCAAATTATGAGCTAAACATCTGCACAGTCTGTGACGATGCGTACACTTGAGTGGTATGCTACCCTCCCGTCAACACACCTGTGTTCACATATAACTGCCAAGGCTGCCACAGTCAACTTTATAATTTGTTACATTTCTGCAATATGCGGCGGCCGATGTACTATGTATGTTTGTGGTTAATAGTGTCAGCAAGTAAACACCACTTACTGGAGGTTGTTGTGGCTCACTAGTCTAAGTGCTGTACAGTAGTTGTTAGGGTCCATGGTTCAAGACTGGCTGTGGCAACTATTTTTCATGTCAGCTATGCCGACGGTAGGAATTCTACACACTGGCCAGAACTCAATATTTGTTACTGCAGGAAAGCTGGACAATGGAGGGACAGGGGGCCACACATATGGACAGTACACAGGTCTGAGTAACCTACACAGTGCCTACTACAACAGCAGGTTGAGACAAGTTGACTGCTGGGATATAAAGGCTGCCACATCACTGTGTCAGTGTTGACAACAAGAAAGTGGTCACCATCCATACCTGTGGAATGACAGGGTGTCACAGAATGTCCACACGTATGCCTCATATATCTGTTCTGCTTGTTATAACAGTGCATTTGCCTGACAAACTACTGGCAAACCAATAAAGGTTGATGTGAAAACACCAATGACAGACAGTAGAGATGCAGATGGTATCCTCAAAAATAATTGCAAACTAATACAAAACCATTCCACCAAATGTGTAAGTTTGGAAGAGCAATATTAAGAGCCTGCCCCCATGTCTGGGCCTGTGCCTGACTTTTATATACAGGCCTGTCCAGATGTCTGTCTGTAAGAGTCTGACAGCTATGGCCAACCTGTAGGCTGACAATAACAGTGCAACACAAACTGTCTGAGGACCACTATGGGGCACAAAAATGCACAAACCACTAAACAGGTACAGCCAGAGGTGTGAGGTCTGTAACCCTGTGTGTGATGTTATGACTTCTACCCCATTCACACCATAACTACAAATACATAGCAGCAACTGCGGACAAAGGCTGTGACTGCACTACAGAAGGGCAAAGAGACCCATATAAGGGGAAGAACCACTGGCCTGACAAACAGAATGTGCACAGTAGAACAATTTCTGCTGTAACATAGTTAACTGCAGTGTATGGTGTCAGTAAACAAATGTCTGTCAGTGCTCCCTCACATTACTCTATACTGATCTGCCACTCACATACCAGGAAATCACAGTGCTATATAGAATATACCACACATATTATGGAAAACTGCTCAGTCCAATGCACTCTGTACCCAAACCAGGATACGGCTCAGTTAATAAGGATAGCACACAGCCAGAAGATTCCTCACACAGTATATCACTGAGGTGCTAGACTGCTTACACAGCTTCATCAGCCATTCAGCTTTAGCACACAAAATCCTGGACTGGACTACAGCTACCTCTGGAATGGAGTCCAGCTCTTACTATTGAAGGTCTTACTGGGCATGCTCCTACACTTAGAGGATTACAGGCCATGTAGAAAACCACATTTGACTATACAACTCTGTTGTCCAGATATGGCTTTGCATACAGACAGCTAGGTACACCTTAACTGTGTCTCCCCACCTCCATCAGACAGGATTACACACAGCTACCTGGAGGTGGCACATATGTGATATACCTGCATCTGTTTAGTGTGATTTTATATATATATATATATATATATATATATATATATATATATATATATACATACATATATATATATATATATATATATATATATATATATATATATATATATAAAACATATACAAATATATCAATTATAGACAGGCAGAGATGGGGAGGGAGAGGTAGACAGAGATGGCTAGACAGAGACAGACAGACAGAGAGAAGCATAGAAAGAAAGAAAGAGAGAGAGAGAGAGAGAGAGAGACACTCTGAAAGGCATAGAGTGATGTCCTCATGCAGACAGTTGCACACCGATAGCAATCACTGGCACATGCAGGTATGAAGGTGACTTCCATTGTGTAATAGCAGTCAGGTAGGGGTTGTAATTTCACCTCACCTGCCGTGTGTGTATGTGTATGCTTGTTTGTTCAAGTATTATGAGGCCTCTTTCACCCAGTATACTTCAAAATTGCCATACTTTATAAACCTTGCTGATGACATCCACCTTACAAGTACCTTTGGACACTCTTCACGCCTATAAGCTCTGTGGTGCATGCAATAAATATGTAGCACTATAGTAAATATAAGTAGGTAGGAGTTCTAACCTCAGCACTGGCAAGTGTGTATTTGCAGATTAAAGTATTCTGAGGCCTTTTCCACCCAGTAAACTTCAAAAATGACCTACTTTACAAGGCTTGATGATGTCATTCACTTTAGAAGTACCTTTGGACACTCTTTAGCCCTATAAGCTCTGTGGTGCAGGTGATAAATACATAGGTTCATAGGTTGGTACTAGGCCATCAGCCATATGGCCTATACAAGCCTAGCCATAACAATTCCCTGACTATTTCTTCCCACAGTATTTACTTCCCTGGACCCCTGTCTAGCAGGGTGACTGACATGATCCCTGGGGTGAATTTTCTATCTCCCATCCAATCATCAAGGTTCTTTTTGAAGAGGGCCAAAGAGGCGCTCTGCTTGACATGTATGGGCAGTCTATTCCAGAGTCTGGGGAGTCTCTGGGTCAGAAATCTATCCCTCCAGCATGTTTTGCTCATTATGATGACAAGGTTTAGATTCCTGGAGTGTGTGTCTGTGAGGGATTGGGATTTCTTTAAGTGTAGCCTGTCCAACAGTTCTAGGTTTGATATGGTCTTGTATGTTAAGCAGAGATCGGCTCTGAGTAGATGATATGTGACAGAGTATAGGTGGAGTTTTTTTAAATGGTCAGCATAGGGCATCTGCTTTAGGCCTGTGATTCTTTTAGTGAGGTATTTCTGCGGCCTTTCCAGTTGTTGCAGATGTCTTGAGAGGTACATACCAAATGAGGTGTTGTATTCTATAATGGGTCTAATGAGGGATGAGTACAGTGGGACAATGACCTCCTTTTTTCTGGATGAAAACCCCTTAGTGATGAGGTCTGCCACATAGAAGGATTTCCTGATAGTTGTGATGATGTGGTTATAGAAGGTGAGACCACTGTCCACCTGTGTCCCTAAGTCTCTTATCACACTTTCAGTGTTTAGTGTACTGCCACCTATGTGGTAATTCATGGGTACATGTTTTTTCCCAAAGGGGATATATATACATTTCTTGGCATTGAGCTTGGGCCCATGGCTTCTGTAAGGCCCTTTTGTAGAATATCCACATCATTTGGAGATTCAATAATGGCTCCCAGTTTGCAGTCATCTACGTACTTTGTTAGCCAGAGCCCCTTAGTGTTGGCCTGCAATTCAGAGAAGTAGATGCCTAACAAGAGCGGTCCCAGGACTGAACCCTAAGGTACTCCACTTGTCACTTGTGTGGAGCTGGATTTGGAGTC
This sequence comes from Protopterus annectens, assembly GCF_019279795.1. Lineage (NCBI taxonomy): Eukaryota > Metazoa > Chordata > Ceratodontiformes > Protopteridae > Protopterus > Protopterus annectens. The sequence goes on along the minus strand of NC_056740.1, from coordinate 90,235,301 downwards.
GGCTACTTTTATGGTGTGGATTCTGTCAGTAAGCTAGTTGGCAACCCATCGAGTGATGTAGAGATTAATGCCCAGCTTAGTAAGTTTATCAGGAGTCAAGATCAGCCCTTCACGAACCCAAACTACATGGGGTCCAGTGTTTGAAGTTTGCCAATGTCTTTGTTTATAGGTTCCATGATAATATGTTCCACGGTCTTGCAGATCAGGCTCATCAGACTGATGGGGCGGTAGTTCCCGGGATCCAAGGTGGATCCCCCCTTGTGGAGTGGGATAACTGTAGCTGTGTGCTACTCAGTGGGCACAAAGCCTGAGGTGAGGCTATGATTAAACATGACACTTAGGTGAGGTGCCAGTTCATTTTGTAGTTCATGTAGTACACAGCCTGGGATGTCATCTGGTCCCATGGATGCTGTATTCTTAGCTTTGGAGAGTGTGTTTTTTACTTGTGTGGCCATTATTACTGGAATTTGGCAATCTTTTTGTATTGAGATGGGCCCTTTAGGGGGTGAGAGGGGAGTGAAGTTTGCACTGAATCAATCTGCCAGGATATTGGTAATATCCTTGGGATCAGTATATTTAATGCCATTCTGTTGTAGCTCAGAGCAGATCTGAGCATTGTCATTTAGATTCTTGACATAGCTATAGAATGCCTTGTGGTTGTCTTTGAAATCTTTGGCAATTAATTTTCATAACTAGCTTTCGAGGATTTTATGAGGGATCTCAGCTTCTTACTGAGGCTGGTAAGGGAGTTTTTTGCATCCTGGGATTTTCCTCTTTTCTGCAACAGTTTCTTCCTTTTGTTGTAAAGTTTGTTTATGGCAAAGCACCACCAGATTGGCTTCCTTTTTTGGAGGAGAGCGTATTGGTTCTATTGGGGATGGCACAATTTATGCAAGAGTGGATGTACTCGTACAGCGCCCTAGTGTAGGATTCAGCAGTTGAACTTTCAGTTCCCATCTGCATGGGTGTCATGAAGTTTGTCACTTCTGACTTGAATAACATGAAGTTGGCTTTGGAGAAGTTTTTTATGGAGGTTTCCTTAATGGGGGATGGGGGTGGGATGTGGATGTCAAGAGTGATTAGCTTATGGTCAGACCTGACCAATGAGGGGGGGGTGACCATAGGTGTGGAGTATCAATTTCCCATGTTGGTAATGGTTGGTAATGACCAGGTCTAGGATATTGGAGCCCCTGGTGGGACTAAGTTTAGTTGATCCAGGGAGTTGGAATTTATGAATTCCAAGAACCGTTGAGCAAAGGTGTTGATGCACAGTTTTCCCAGTTAATGGCAGGGTGGTTGAAATCACCCAGTATTAGGGTGTTTGGTTGTATCTTAATATTTTCCAGTATGTTTAGAAAGGTGTAGTGAGAATCTTGTGGCATGGTGGGGGATCTGTCACAAGCAACAATTTGGATTGCAGTCTTATCTAGTGTTAGTTGGACCTGGAGAATTTCAGACGCATTGTGTTGGGCAACTAGCCTGGTGTTGTGAATATCCTTGGTGAATATGGACACTCCTCCACCTTTAGTGTTTTGGTCCTGATTTGGTAGCCGAAAACTGTGGTAAGAGTTGTAGCCTGGTATAGCAGGGGTGCTCTCTGGAGCCTTGAACCAGGTCTCAGTTACTGCACAGATATCAATGTTCTCCATTTTTAGGAGTGCCTCAAGAGAGTGCATTTTGAGGCTTAGACTTCTAGCATTGAGTAGCATTACCTTCAGATTTTGCATGCTTGTACCTGTTAGGGTAGTGGTTTTGTCCTTTGAACTTTGCCTAAAAAAGGCACTTCAGAGGTGGCAAAAGCCTTAGCCAGTATTTTGAATCCCAATGGTGACAGGTGCAGACCATCTCTGGCAAAGCATTGTGGCCTGTCGATCATGTCATCCCAGGCAGACAGATACTGGATCCCCTTTGAATGACACCAGAAGCTTAGCCAATTGTTGAAGTTAATCATTTTGTCTTTATAATAGGTTCATAGGTTAATAGGTTCATACTAGGCTATCTGCCCGAGGGCATTTACAAGCCTAGCCCATAGTTTTGTGGCTTATGCCACCCCTTTAGTATGGGGAACTATACCCATTATTTTGCTGTGCCTCTGTCGAGCAGTGACACTGAGGTAATCCCTGGGGTATATCTGCGATCTCCCATCCATTGGTCAAGATTTCTCTTGAACAAGGCCAGCGAGGTGCTCTGCCTCACATATACCGGGATTTTATTCCACAGCATAGGGAGTCTTTGGGTGATGAATCTATCCCTCCAGCATGTCCTATTAATAGCCGTGTCGAGGTTTAAGTCTCCCGCCCTTGTGGCTCTGACGGATCTAGATTTTTTGAGGTGAAGCATATTCATCAAATCTGGGTTTGACATGGCCTTGTATATTAGGCAAAGGTCACCTCTGAGCAAGCGGTAAGTGACTGAATAGAGTTGGAGTTCTTTCAGTCGGGCAGCATAGGACAGATGTTTGAGACCCTTTATCCTTTTGGTGAGGAACTTTTGTGGCCTCTCCAGCTGCTGCAAGTGTTGGGTCAGATACATTCCGAATGGGGCATTGTACTCAATCATTGGTCTGATGAGTGATGAGTATAGGGAGACTATGACCTCCCTTGATCTAGATGAGAATCCTTCATGATAAGGTGGGCAATGTAGAAGGTCTTCCTAACTACTTTAGCTACATGGGTGTCGAATGACAGACTACTATCAACCTGGGTCCCCAGGTCCCTGATAACTTCTTCTGTGCTCAGTGGATTGCCACCTATTTGGTAGCTAGGGTAACCTTGTTTTTCCCGAGGTATGACTATGCATTTTTGGCATTTAACTTTAGGCCATGGCTCTGGCACCAGTTATCCGTTTCTGTGAGACCCTTCTGAAGGATATCTGTGTCAGATGTGTTTTCTACTATGGCCAGTTTGCAGTCATCTGCAAACTTTGTCAGCCATAACCCTCCTGTGTTTGCTTGTACTTGAAAAGTAGATGCCAAACAAGAGTGGGCCCAGGACTGAGCCCTGTAGTACACCACTTGTGACAGGCTTTGAGTCTGACATGGCGCCAGCAACTCTGAACCTGTGGGTTCTGTCACTCAGCCAGTTTGCAACCCATCTTGTGATGTATGGGTTAACATTTAAGCTGATGAGTTTTTCAATGATACCGAGTGGGGTATTGTATCGAGCCTTCGCCAGATCGAGGTAGGCTGTATGGACTGCCTTTCCCTCATCAATGGCTTTGGTGACTGTTTCGAAAAAGTCAACCAAGTTTAGAAGGCATGATCTGCCTTTGACAAAGCCAAACTGGGATGGATCCAAAGTCTGCAAATTCCCTATGTCTTTATTTATGAGGTCCATTATGATCCTCTCCATGGCTTTGCAGATAAGGCTTGTCAAGCTAATGGGACGGTAATTTCCAGGGTCGGTGGTACCATTCTGGGTGAAAGCAGGATGCTACTCAGGGCTAGGGTCATACCTGCCTGGGCCACATGATCTGAGAGCTCTTCCATGTCTCTTTTCATGTAGTCCAGGGAGGTATGCCTCAAGTCATTCACTCCAACATGGACAATGACAGAGTCATATTTGTACTTGTTGTGGGGTGACTTGAGTGCATGCATCATGTGGCAGATCCTGGCACCCGTCAGGAAGCTGACTGTAATTTTCTCCTTGTTCATACCACTATAGTACATATGTCTAGATAGGTAGGGGTTCTAATCTCAGCACTGGCAGCTGTGTTTGTAGGTTAAAGTATTTTGAGGCCTTTCCCACCCAGTACACTTCCCATTGCCCTATTTACAAGGCCTGCTGATGTCATTCACCTTAGAAGTACCTTTAGACACTCTTCACCCCTATAAGCTCCGTAGCATGTGTGATAGCAACATAACACTATAGTACAAATAACTAGATAGGTAGGGTTTCTAATCACAGCACTGCCAACTGTGTGTCTGTATGTGTGTGTGTGTGTGTGTGTGTGTGTGTGTGTGTGTGTGTGTGTGTGTGTGTGTGTGTGTGAAAGAGAGAGAGAGACCCATATCCCCTGTGCGTGTGTTGATTATACCATTTTAAGGCCTGTTCAACCCTCATGCCCCCCCAATGCATTACTTTACAAGGCCTGCTGATATCATTCACCTTAGAAGTACCTTTGGACACTCTTCAGCCCTATAAGCTCAGTGGTGTGTGCGATAGCAGCATAGCACTATAGTACAAATAACTAGATAGGTAGGAGTTCTACTCTCAGCACTGACAACTGTGTGTGTTCATGTGAGAGCCACATTCCCTGTGTGTGTGCTGGTTATGCCATTTTGAGGCCTGTTCCACCCTGGTGCCCCCATTACATTACTTTACAAGGCTTGCTGATGTCATTCACCTTAGAAGTATCTTTGGGCACTCGTCAGCCTAAAAGCTCTGTGGTGCGTGTGATAGCGATATAGTAGGGGTTCTAATCTCAGCACTGGCAAGTGTGTGTGTGTGTGTGTGTGTGTGTGTGTGTGTGTGTGTGTGTGTGTGTGTGTGTGCGTGTGTGCGTGTGTGCGTGTGCGTGTGCGTGTGTGTGTGTGTGTGTGTGTGTGCATGTGTTGGTTATACCATTTTGAGGCATGTTCCAGCCTCGTGCCCCCCATTGCATTACTTTACACGGCCAACTGATGTCATTCACCTTAGAAGTACCTTTGGACACTCATTACCCCTATAAGCTCTGTGGCACATATGATACCGATGTAGTACTATAGTACAAATAACTAGATAGATAAGGGTTCTAATCTCAGCACTGGCAACTGTGTATGACTGTTTGTGTGTGTTGGTTATATCATTTTGAGGCCTGTTCCACCCTGGTGCCCCCCATTGCATTACTTTACAGGGCCTGATCATCTCATCAACCTTAGATCCACTGTTGGACACTTTCCAGGCATATAAGCTCTGTGGTACATGCGATACATAAGCAGCACTATAGTACATACAAGTAGGTAGGTAGGGGGTTGAATCTCAATACAGTCAACTATACTACTGCATATGTGTTTGTGTGTGAAGCATATCCCCTGTGGCTGTTGTGTGTGTTGGTTATACCATTTTAAGGTGTGTTGACCCCTCCCAATGGCATTACCTTAAAGGGCCTGCTGCTGTCATCCACCTTACATGCACCATGTTAAACGTTGCAGGCTATACCACTCATTTGTGTCAGACATCATATCCATTTGAAACGTTATGGTGATGCAAAGTCTGTTACCCTATCACCTGTCCTGGTTTGTAAGAGCAATATGTGAGAACAGTCACTATTTTGGGTGGTTTATCCCACCATCCATGAAGGCATTCCCAAGATTAATTGGTGTAGGAGGTTGTGACTTATGTCCCTGGCATATAATATCTGTGTTGCATGCAATATGTTTGCAGCACTATAGTACATACAAGTAGATAGGTAGGGGTGGTAATCTGACAATTGCCAACTGTGTGAGTGTATGTGTTTCTGTGTGAGTGTATGTGTTTCTGTATGCATATCCCCTGTGACTCTCTTGCCTGTGTGTATGCAATGGTTATACCATTTAGTGTGTCTGTTCCACCCTGTTAACTCCCCCATCACCAACATACTCACAGCCCCTACAGATGTCATCCACCTTACAAGCACAATTACACATTTCCTAACACAAAGGCACTGTGGCTCATGCAATAGTCATGTCAGTCTGTATTCTACATAGATAGGTAGGTCTTCACATCGGAAAAATGTCAACTCTGTGTGCATGTGTGTTTCAATGCATGTCCCCATGCAGCAGTGTGTGTGTGTGTGTGTGTGTGTGTGTGTGTGTGTGTGTGTGTGTGTGTGTGTGTGTGTGTGTGTGTGTGTGTTTCAGATGGCGCCACCATGTTAAGGGCCTGTGAACCCCCCATTGGCAATCCTAACAGCACCTGCAATTGTCACCCACTTGAATGGTAGTGGTAGATGCTGCAACACTATAGTAGCTCAGTGGTGCTTGTGTTGTGTATATAGCAGTATCATTTATAAAACTAGGCAGGTAGAGGTTCTACTATCAGCAAGGTCATGGGTGTGTGTGTGTGTGTGTGTGTGTGTGTGTGTGTGTGTGTGTGTGTGTGTGTGTGTGTGTGTGTGTGTGTGTGTGAATCCCCTTGCAGCAGTCTAACTGTGTTATGGACACCAGCATACCTCTCAACTGCTCACAGAAAGACATCTGGTGAAAGCTGTATGGAAAAGTGGGGCAAAGACCAAACATTGAGCACAACCTTCACATATTGCTATGACATGCATGGAAAGTAGATACCAGAACAGGTTGTGCATTTGAATGCACTTTCCAAGCAGTATGTGTCATTACATGACAATATCCATCATTAATCTGTAATGTTCATGTGTCATGATTTTTAAACAGTTTGCAAGAAAACCACAATGTTATGACAAACGGAGGTCAAATTTGTGTCAAACATCTGGACAATCTGCAGACATATGTAGAGCTCACAGGTATGGCCACCATCTATACCACCTTGCAGGTTGCAGTCCATGTTTCCCAAGGTGTGACCTGTGACAACAACTGAAATAATAAAGAAGCCCTGAGAGTATAGGACAACAAACATTTCATACAGTTGTCTATTAATAGCACAGAGCAGTTATTGCACATCAGAAGTACTGTAATATTATGACAAATAGCGTAAGCTAAGGTAATGTCACACAAATAAGGTGTCAGAGTAGCAAAGCAAAGGAAGTCCTGCGTGTTGCAATTGCTGTGGGTATGGTATGTCCTGCCAACTGTCACATTGCTACAAGATGTGTCCCACAGTCCAAATTTGATAAGGTGGCAACCACAATCTGTGTCACCTATGTGTGTGCAATATATAGACATGTGAAGGCCCTGTGACTACCTGCTGCCCCCAATTACTGACATGTATATAGGCATGAATGCTAACTGCCACCACCCATATACGTAGGTGCAGCCTAAGGCTGTGTCAACTGTAAGTATTGTGTAGTCTGTCATTGAGCCACAAATAACTTTCTTGGGTGGCGTAAGCCAGGGAACCTTGTTGGCTAGGCTTACGTAGGCCCTTGGGCCAATAGCCTAGTACCTACCTATGAACCTATGAACCTATGAACCTATGAACCTAAACTGCTGTAAACACACTGCAATGGGGGTCATACAGTGGGTATGGAATGGTGTCAAGATCCTGGTCTCAAGCTGAATGCAGACAACAGTGTCAGCATGCCATATGGCAAGGACATGTCCCCAGTATTTCCTACATCAGCACCAGCACCATAAACACACAGACTGCGATGACTGATCAGGGTACTCAGGATGGCAGCAATGTTGCATACAGGCAACAAGTAGTGGCAGTGGGCAGGAATTGCTTGTATGTGGTTCACAACATAGGTAAAGGGACCCCATCCAGTCAAAAGGTGGACATTTCCTCTGAATAGTCCTCAGTCAGTATAATATTACAATAGCAGCATGGCCGGTCTTTAATGCACCTATGCAGACATCTGCAGAAACAATAAAGTCTATGTTAATACCCACAAAGGTCAGCCATGGCCCTCAACACCTGTTCCATGCAGACAGCCTGCAATCAGTACTGCCCCACTGATCACCAGTCAGGTTGTCCACAGGTGTCTGTGGTATGTCTAGATGGCAATGTTGTGCTCAGCCCTTCAACAGCTGCCCCATGTACGAGACTATGACTCTGTGTGTATTCCCGGTATGAGAGGCCTGACTCGCATATGAGATAGTAGAAACATATGCTGGAGAGTCAGGTTTGGCTCCCAGAGGCTGCCCTGTATTAGGACTACATTCCCCAAACATGTCAAACACAGCTCCATGCATACCCTCATCAACTGCATCTAGGTTGAGTGGAAGGGAATAAAAAAACATCTGTCCCTTTGGTTCAACCTGTGTCCAGCAATGGCAGGGGCATCAGGTGCTGCTTAATGATACTGTTGGCGATAAAGTAATGGCTCGACTTGTCAGGGACCCAGGGCCAGTACTCTAGTAACCTCCTCTGTATCTATGAACCTCTGGTCCTATGGAACACCCAGGTGACATGTATGAAGGCTAGCTGGCTGTGTCAAGGGGTATGCATGCAAGGTTATACTGTCTGCCCCCATTGTCCCTCACACACTTTTGCACACAAATGCACGTATGTAAACAATTTTCATATACAGCTGTACCTTGGTGATGAAAAGGTTACTGTGTTTCCACACTGCCATACTCGGCTTCGGTAATGTTAGCAGCTCCCCAGGCTGTACACACACAGACACCTGGAACAGAAACAGAATAAGGTATGTGAGACAGTCAGTCAGCAGTACTAACAGCAATAATGCATCATGGCAGAAAGGTACATACACTTCGATGTGTACCCATGACAACTGGCAGCAAGCAGCACCTTACCGGCATAACATTACTACACTACACACTGGCATAAATTCACCCTGTGCGTCAGATACATATTAGCATGTCTTTGCATCGATGGTATGGATAACAGGGATGTGGCACAGGTATCATCACATGCACAGGGTGTGGTGTGGGTTGCCAAAGGCCAAGGATGGGCCATATAGTTGACATGATGTGTGTGTGTCTGGGGAGGTGGTGTTCAGCTGGGCCATGCAGAGGAGCTGTGTGTGTCTGGTGTTGACCTGGATGTGATAGTAATGTGTGACTGTATGTATGCACACAGTCAACCCATGTGCTAGTCCTACACATGGGTATGTTTGATGGCCTTGGACCTTACATGTCAGGTTGTACCATTCACCGTCTCTAGCCATGGACATGGGAACTGCTTCTTCCAGGAGTGTCAGTGGCACCACCATGCCCAAGGCCAGATGTGGTACTACTTCCTGATGGTGACTGCTGTCTGCTGGATCTGTGTCCCTCACGAGAATGGCCAGGACCACATGCCCATGGCCTATTATTGTGTGGTGTGTACAGCACCCTCCCTTCAGTAGTGCTGGTGGTACTGCCACTATGGGAGTGTGAATGTGCATGGTCACATGGGCTCTCACCTGATGTTGCTGCTGACCTACATCCACGTGTCTGATGCCCTACTCCCACCATATGTTCAAGCACAGACATTGCATGGTTGAGCACTGACAATATCTCACCCCACCGTCTATTCACAACATCAGCAAAATGACGTACGGCATCACCAATGCCATGGAGGTCGTCAGGCATGGCAGGTAGTGTTGCATCCATGACCCTGACCATCTCTCTGGTGTACAATTCACAACATGCCTGTGCCTCCATGATGGACCAAAACATGAGTCGGGTGACACTTACTGTGACACCTCTGACAGGGTCTGGATGACCAGCAGTCCTCCTTTGAGCTCCTTTGTCAATCTGCCTGTGTGGGACCTCACCAGGTCTCTGACTGTGGTTAGTGGCTAGTGTCTACACTCACAAATGCCATAGTCTCCACACTAGCCTGTTGTATGCCACCACCCTCTGACTGTCCAATATGTGTGACTGCTGGGGACTGAGTATGTGTGGGCATACTGACCATGTGTGGGGACATTGTTGGTGGAAGTGGGACATCAACCAATGGTACAGATTTAGCCCCCAACAACCTCACCTGTGCCTCACTATGACCATCATCATCATCAGAGTCCGATAAGACACTGACATTAGGTTGTGAGGGGGAGATACCCCAACCCCCATGTTCACAAGTGAGGGAAAGACAACATATGTAAATTACTACCTGCACTATAATGTTTGCTGATACACACACACACACACACACACACACACACACACACACACACACACACACACACACACACACACACACACACACAAACACACACACCCATACAGGTAAGGTGGCACAAAGACATTATACAGACCACACTTTCTGAATGATGACATGCACGACACACATTTGGACCACAACAGATACACTCTGGACAGGCCCTCAACAACATGCAGTGTAGCTACGTCCAGTTAATGTTGCTATTACTATATACATATGAGATATGTGAGGAGTGGCAGTATGTGATGAAACTTCAACTAACGCAAAGTGCAGCCATGTACACAATACTAATGTACCCCTGTATAGCACAGTGGCAACAGCTATACAACAGTACATGCCAATATGTTACAGCTCCTGTGAATAGGCTCCTGTGATGACCAAACGTGATGCACCATACTTAACCCCACCACACGTGAACATGCACATATTGCAATATGGCTAAGTGTAACAGTTGTGTGCATGGAAAACTGTCTGCCCTTAACATTTCCACTGTATTGGTGAGCCACACCAAGACAGTTTCACACTCACCGGCTTCAGGTTGCTGTTCCCCAGCCACACCAGAGGGACCTATGTAGTTGTGGGGGAGAGGTATTGTCAGCATACATGCACACACATGTGGCATTGGTACAATATAATATGTGCAATCATGAACATGTACAGTACAAGCCATGATACTACCCAATTTGCTGACTTGTGTGCATAACAAAACCCCACCCGCAAATGCAGTTTGACTTGACATATGCACTCAGGTATGCAAAGGTTGCCACTATGAATGTTGCAGTGTTGATGTAATGCCCACTGGGGCCTTACCTGCACGTTCCTCAGCTGTTGACTCTGTGCCACCCACCTCCAGGACATATGTAGTGATGGTTTCCTGGAGGTGGTGGCTGCACCTATGTTTGTGAAGAACTCCTCAGCAGCTGAGAGTGGTGCTTGAGTAGCAAGCCCTTCACCTGTGTCAGCATGGTCCCTAGCCGAAGCTGCAGCCCTTTGCCATGCATTGTGTACCACTTCTGTGGCACAGCTTCAGACTTGTTTGTAGGTCCTGCCCTGGTGTCCCACATTGTTGACTGTCACTACCAGTTTCACCCATAGGGCAGTGCATTCCTGCAGGTTTTGTTGGCTCCTTCCCAAGAGTACCTTGTAATGGAGTCTGAGGGCATCGATGACTGCCACAGTCACGCCATCTGAGAAGGGCCGGTTGCAAGGGAACACATCACAGGACTGCATATATTATGTACAGACCCTGCACATCCATTTTTTCTAGCACTATCCACCGCTAACACCCACATCACACCCCAGCCATCTATCAGTACAGTATGTGTGTGGGTATTGTCAACATACTGGTGTGAAGATTGGGTAGAGATGGGTGAAGGCTGCCAGCCTAGTCAAATAGAATTTGATACATAATTCTGGCATTTGTAAATATAAATGTGAAATACAGGCTTGTTTCTTACATGAAAGAAAAATACTGTAAAATGTTGAACTTCAAGATTGTAGCAACATTGCCATCTGCTGTAAGGAAAACTAAGCCAAGCATTTCAAATCTTTCTTTTGAAGTTAAAATTATTTCAAATCTGTCCTTTGATCTAGATAATGCTGCTGGAGAGGCTAGCTGAACACATTCTTTCTATTGTTTTAACTTAAGGAATAATTACTATTGTTTACATGTGGAATGTCCTTTATTGGTCTAAGTGTAAAAGAATGTAAATGCAGTTTCTGTGTGGCCTGGAAACCAGGAAGGTGTAAAAGATGATGTAATGTTTAGCAGAAATGTGGTTTTGATTTAAACAGTGAGAACCAGAGATTATTAAGCATTTTTGTCTTGATATCCAACCTACAGCACTGCTTGCTCTATATAAGAAAGTTATTTTAAAAGTATGTTTTCTTGTAGCAATACCTAGGAATTAGAAAAAGATTAGACTAAGTGTTTTTCTGTTATGGCACAACTGTACTACTGAATTATTTTAAGTTTCTGTGTAATCTCTGAACTCTTTAATGGCACTGTGGTGTAGCAGTATTGTTTTGTGTTTTTAGTATTTATTATTAAATATTTTTAAACCTTTTCAACTGTGGCTGTTTATATAGAGATAATTAAGATCTAGAGTACATTGCATGCTTATAAGTGATCCTGTAATAAGCCCTTCCAATAAACCTTAAGACTGTTTAGTCATACTTACCATTGGATAATAATGTTGCACAGTAATAATTGGACACCCTTTTAAGGGCCTTTGGGTAACTGATAATTATTAGCTGGTGGTGGCAGTAATTACTATCATATAGTCTGGGTATAGGGGCACAGCTAGAGAATCTGTGTCAGCTTTTCCCAGGAGTGTCTGTGAAGCTGTATAAATACTTATCTCTAAGTGTGTGTGTGTGTGTGTGTGTGTGTGTGTGTGTGTGTGTGTGTGTGTGTGTGTGTGTGTGTCTGCTACTCAGGCAGGGACATGAAACACTAGTTGGACAGAGAGAGTACTGGATGTTTTAGCTTGACAGCTAGGCTGAGATCTGGACCCTATAGCTGTGCCAGTGGGGAGTCTTATTGGGGACCTAGGGAGAAAGAGAACGACCATCCCCAGACTGACTGTGATCTCTGTGTGCTCTTAAGGGAAATTGCACTTTACTGCATGTATTTGTTATCCTTTCCTCACATATGAGATGCCCAGATACAATATCCTCAGAGAATGGACAGCTCAACCTTTCTGCAGTGGGCTTAAAAATCCAGCTGGAGCCAAAGAGACTTGTGCTGGAGGCCAGGCGTTTGGAGATAGAAGCTGAAGAAAAGAAGCGTTAGAGAAGGCATGAGAAGGAAATGCTGACTCTTTGCCAGAGTCATGGAGGTAATGGTAAAGGGAGTAACTGGACCCCAGAAGCACAACAGGTCAGTAAATTTCTTCCGCAATTTAAGGAGGGGGAAATTTTTGATAGTTTCATTCATATGTTTGAGAGGGTATGCAAAAAGTATAGTGCTAACCAAAGGCTCTGGGTACAGTTCCTGACCCCCTTACTCATAGGTTCATAGGTTCATAGGTTGGTACTAGGCTATCGGCCCTAGGGCCTATGCAAGCCTAGCCATAACAAATCCCTGGATATTTCTTCCCACAATATTTACTTCTCCAGGCCCCTGTCTAGCAGGGCGACTAACATGATCCCCGGGGTGAATTTCCTGTCTCCCATCCAATCATCAAGGTTCCTTTTGAATAGGGCTAATGAGGTGCTCTGCTTGATATATATGGGCAGTCTATTCCAGAGTATGGGGAATCTCTGGGTCAGGAACCTATCCCTCCAGCATGTTTTGTTCATTGTGATGACAAGGTTTAGATTCCTGGAGCATGTGGCTCTTGAGGGATTGGGATTTCTTTAAGTGGAGCATGTCCAACAGCTCAGGGTTTGACATGGCCTTGTATGTTAAGCAGAGATCGCCTCTGAGTAGACGTTATGCCACAGAGTATAGCTGGAATTTTTTTAGACGGTCAGTATATAGCATCTGCTTTAGGCCTGTGATTCTTTTAGTGAGGTATTTCTGTGGCCTTTCCAGCTGTTGCAGATGTCTTGTGAGGTACATACCAAACGGGGCATTATACTATATAATGGGTCTAATGAGGGATGAGTACTGTGGGACAATGACCTCCTTTTTTCTGGATGAAAGCCCTTAGTGATGAGGTGTGCCACATAGAAGGATTTCCTGACTGTTGTGGCAATGTGGTTATCGAAAGTGAGACCACTGTCCACCTGTGTCCCTAAGTCTTTCATCACACTTTCGATGTTTAGTGTCCTGCCACCTATGTGGTAATTCATGGGTACATGTTTTTTTCCAAAGGGGATAACTATACATTTCTTGGCATTAAGCTTGAGCCCATGGCTCTGGCACCAGGCATCTGTTTCTGTAAGGCCCTTTTGTAGAATATCCACATCATTTGTGGATTCAATAATGGCTCCCAGTTTGCAGTCTTCTGCAAACTTTGTTAGCCAGAGTCCCTTAGTGTTGGCCTGTACTTCAGATAAGTAGATGCCAAACAAGAGTGGACCCAGGACTGAACCCTGAGGTACTCCACTTGTTACTTGTCTGGAGCTGGATTTGGAGTCGGCTACTTTTACTGTCTGGGTTCTGTCAGTAAGCCAGTTAGCAACCCATTAAGTGACGTAGGGATTTATGCCCAGCTTAGTAAGTTTATCTATGATTCCAGAGTGGGGGATGGTGTCAAAGGCCTTGGCGAGGTCCAGATAGGCTGTGTGGACTACCTTACCCTCATCCACAGCTCTGGAGACTGATTTGAAGAAGTCAATCAGATTCAGGAGACAAGATCGGCCCTTCACAAACCCAAACTGGGTGGGGTCCAGTGTTTGAAGGTTGCCAATGTATTTGTTTATAAGTTCCATGATAATGCGTTCCATGCCCTTGCAAATCAGGCTTGTCAGACTGATGGGACAGTAGTTCCTGGTATCTAAGGTGGATCCTCCCTTGTGGTACTCCTACTCCATGGCAAAGCTGTAAATGCATTGACTAAATTGTCTGACATTGCATGATTATACTGCTGTAAAAAAATGTCTTTTAGAATGTTTTAAGCTAACACCTGAAATGTATAGGAAAACGTTTCTTGAGTAAAGACACAAGGCAGATGAAAGTGTGTGTAAATATGTTGCTGAACTGTGCACTCATTTTCATAGCTGGGTGAGTGGATTTCGGGTTACTACTTTTGAATGGCTGGCAGACCTTTTGGTGAGGGAACAAGTCCTTAGTATTTTGCCTGAGGACATCAGGATCTGGTTAGCTGATAGACAATGTGCTACTTCAGATGAGTTGGGGAAGAAGTGAGACCTACACCTGGCCAGCAGGGCAGCCCTGCACAGAAATGGGACCCCCAGTACTGCTCATGGGTCGAAAGGAACCCATGGTGGGCAGTACAGACTGCCACAACAGAATCTGCCAGTAGCAGGGGAAGCCACTAGTCCAGGTACACATCCAGGAGCTAGGGCTAGTGGGGCCATGTGGCATACAGATGTCCATGGAGGCAAGGTGAGGGAGACAGTAAGTGGGAAAGACAAAATGCCAATAGTAGGTTGTCTTGAGACAACAGGGGTATGAAACTACCATCCTGCAGTTGTCCTGAGTGGGAAGGATTTGGATGAGGCAGTACCATGTACTTATGCAGTTACACGTAGTGAGGCTAGGAGACAAGCATGTGGGTCTGGAAGCCTGGGGGAGACACAGACAGACTGCATACTTGCAGCCAGGACTGGTGAGGTGGTTACTTCAGGGAGGGAGCTACTCTGTAGCAGTGAGACTGAATGTGAGCCACAGCTGCTTGTGGGTACTGATGTTCCCTTGGACAGAGTTACTGCAAAGGTAGAGGTGAGTAGTAGTAATACTCAGGCTAACAGTAAGGCACCACTGTTAGAGGATGCCAGACTTCCTGTGGAAGGGGAGCTGGGAAGGGTTACAAGGAGAGAGTTGAGACAGGCTCAGCTCTCAGACCCTACATTGCAAGACCTGAGGCAGGTAGCTAGGGAGGCACCTGATTCTCAAGGAAAGGGGGAATCTGTATACTGGGACACAGGGATACTATACAGAGAGTTGACCCCTGAGGGAGAGCTAGAAGGTGAGAGAGTACAGCAGTTGGTAGTGCATAGAGCCTACCATCTGGCGCTTCTAACCATAGCCCATGATATTCCCTTTGCAGGTCATATGGGCATATAACACACAAAAAGGCATATTATGCAGAACTTCTACTGGCCTGGAATTTCCAGAGATGTAACAGGGTACTGCAGAACCTGTGAGCAGTGCCAAAAGGTAGGCAAGGCAGGAGACAAGGCAAGAGCTCCTTTGATGCCTTTGCCTGTGATTGAGGAGCCATTTCAGAGGGTAGCTATGGATATTTTGGGTCCTCTGAGTACCCCAAGTTCCATAGGGGAAAATTATATCCTAGTGGTTGTAGATTATGCTACACAATACCCTGAGGCAGTGGCTCTGTCCTCCATTGAGGCAGAGAAGGTGGCAAGTGCTTTGTTAGAGATTTTCAGCAGGGTAGGTTTCCCAAAATAAATACTGACTGACCGAGGTCCCAATTTCATGTCAGACCTATTGGCTTGTCTGTGGAAGTCCTGTGGGGTGAAGCACATGAAGACCCCTCACCCACCATCCCCAGACTAATGGTCTTGTTGAGAGGTTAACCTCTACAATCAAGTCCATGCTATGGGCATTTGCAGATCAGTTTAAGAGGGAGTGGGACAAATATTTGCCCCATGTGTTGTTTGTTTACAGAAAGGTTCTCCAGGAATCCACAAGTTTTTCACCCTTTGAGTTGCTGTATGGGCATAGGGTGAGGAGACCTCTAGATTTAATTTGAGATGAGTGGAATGGTGAGTGTGAGTCTCACCAGGAGTCTGTTGTGGCATATATCATAAACCTCAGGACAAGGCTCAGAGAATTCAAGGGCTTGGCCCAGGAGAACCTGGCAGAAGCCCAACAACAGAAAAAGGTGTGGTATGACAGGAATGCTCGAGCTAGAGAGTATGCTGTGGGGCAGCAGGTAATGGTTCTCATTCCTGTCAGACATAACAAGCTGAAAGCAGCTTGGGAGGGTCCCTACAATGTGGTAAGAAAAGTAAATGATGTTAACTACATGGTGGAACAGGTAGGCAGACAGCAGGGTCACAAATTGTACCATGTTAACATGATGAAACCTTATCATGATAGGGAGGCCCTTGTGCTGAGAATTTGCAGTGGATTGCAGGAGGAGTCTGAGGGAGATCTGGGGATTGATCTCCTCAGTGAGGCTCGGGCTGACACCTCAGTGGAAGGGGTAGCAATATCCCAGCAGCTATCTCCAACTCAGGTTCAAGAAATCCGAGCAGTGTTGCAGGAATTTGGGGACATGTTCTCTTGGAAACCAGGGTGCACCCACCTGGTGTAGCAACAGGTGGATACAGGACCCTAAAGGACTATTAGGCAGGCCCCTTGTAGGGTGCCTGAGAGTGTCAGACAGACTCTGAGGAAGGAGGTACAGGATATGTTGGAATTAGGGGTGATTCAAGAGTCCACCAGTCCCTGGACCTCCCCAGTGGTGCTGGTGCCATAGAAGGATGGCAGCACCAGGTTCTGTGTGGACTACAGGAAATTCAATAGTTACACAGAGTCAGATGCTTACCCCCATGCCTAGGACAGATGAGAGCCTGGAGCAGCTGGGTGGGGCTAAGTATCTTACAACCATTGCTCTTACCAAGGGTTACTGGCAGATGCCCTTGACTCCCAGTGCTAGAGAGAAGTCAGCCTTTGTGACTCCTTTTGGCTTGTATGAGTTCACAAAGATGCCCTTTGTGATGAAGAATGTCCCAGCGACTTTCCAGAGGCTTGTAGATAATATCCTAGCAGGAGTAGGAGGGTTTGCCCTTGCTTACATAGATGATATTGCCATCTACAGCCATTCCTGGCCAGAGCACCTTCAGCATGTCAGAGAGGAGCTGGGCAGACTGCAGAGGGCAGGGTTGACCATTAAGCTGAGCAAATGTCAGATGGGTATGGCGGAGGTCTCCTACCTAGGACATAGAGTGGGGAGTGGTAAGATAAGGCCAGAACATGCCAAAGTGGAAGCCATTCAGGCATGACCTGCACCTGTTACCAAAAAGCAGGCAAGGGCATTCTTAGGGACAGCAGGGTACTACAGAAAGTTTGTCCCTATTTATAGTACCATAGCTGCTCCCCTCACATACCTGACAAAGAAGAACAGGCCAGATAAGGTAATGTGGACCCCAGCATGTTAGCAGGAATTCCAGAAGCTTAAAGAAGCTTTGGGAGGATCCTCTGTGTTAGCCAGTCCAGATTACAGCAAATAATTTGTTGTGCAAGTGGATGCTTCGAACCATGGGATGGGGGGGCTGTACTTAGCCAGATGTCTTCAGAGGGGGATGAGTACCCAGTGGTTTAACTCAGTCATAGGCTACAACCCAGGGAGGAATACTATGCAGCTGTAGAAAAGGAATGTCTAGCCATAGTGTGGGCACTGCAGAAACTTCAGCCTTATCTGTATGGAAGAAAATTCACTGTAATGACAGATCACAACCCCCTAATATGATTAAACAGAGCCAGCCAGCAACATGCCAAGTTGCTAAGATGGAGCCTGGGGTTACAAGCATATGATATGTCAGTGCAGCACCACACTGGGAGTAGCAATGCCAATGCAGATGGGCTCTCGAGACAGGGAATGGGGTAAGGTACACTCAGATAGACCTAACCCTCACAAGCGGCTTTTTTCAAGGGTCACTTGAAAAACTAGCTTGAGTTCTCCAGGGGGGGGAGAGATGTGAAGATTGGGTAGAGATGGGTGAAGGCTGCCAGCCTAGTCAAATAGAATTTGATACATAATTCTGGCATTTGTAAATATAAATGTGAAATACAGGCTTGTTTCTTAAATGAATGAAAAATACTGTAAAATGTTGAACTTCAAGATTGTAGCAACATTGTCATCTGCTGTAAGGAAAACTAAGTCAAGCATTTCAAATCTTTCGTTTGCAGTTAAATTATTTAAAATATGTCCTTTGATCTAGATAGTGGTGCCAAAGAGGCTAGCTGAACACATTTTTTCTATTGTTTTAACTTACTAGAGTTTACATATGGAATGTCCTTTATTGCTCTAAGTGTAAAAGAATGTAAATGCAGTTTCAGTGTGGCCTGGGAACCAGGAAGGTGTAAAAGATGATGTAATGTTTAGCAGAACTGCAGTTTCAATTTATACAGTGAGAACCAGAGATTATTAAGCATTTTTGTCTTGATATCCAACCTACAGCACTGCTTGCTCTATGTAAGCAAGTTATTTTAGAAGTATGATTTCTTGTAGCAATAGCTAGGAATTAGAAAAAGATTAGACTAAGTGTTTTTCTGTTATGTCAGAACTGTACTACTGAATTAATTTAAGTTTCTGTGTGATCTCTGAACTCTTGAATGGCACTGTGGTGTAGTAGTATTGTCTTGTGTTTTTAGTATTTATTATTAAATATTTTTAAACCCTTTTCAACTGTGGCTAGTTTATATAGAGATAATTAAGATCTAGAGTACATTGCATGCTTATAAGTAATCCTGTAATAAGCCCTTCCAATAAGCCTTAAGACTATTTAGTCACACTTACCATAGGATAATAATATTGCACAGTAATAACTGGACACCCTTTTAAGGGCCTTTGGGAAGCTGATAATTATTAGCTGGTGGTGGCAGTAATTACTACCGTATAGTCTGGGTATAGGGGCACAGCTGGAGAATCTGTGTCAGCTTTTCCCAGGAGTGTCTGTGAAGTTGTATAAATACTTATCTGTGTGTGTGTGTGTGTGTGTGTGTGTGTGTGTGTGTGTGTGTGTGTGTGTGTGTGTGTGTGTGTGTGTGTGTGTGTGTGTGTGTGTGTGTGTCAGCTACTTAGGCAGGGACAAGAAACACTGGTTGGACAGAGAGGGTACTGGAGGTTTTAGCTTGCCAGCTAGGCTGAGATCTGGACCCTATAGCTGTGCCAGTGGGGAGTCTTATTGGGGACCTAGGGAGCAAGGGAGCAACCAGCCCCGGACTGACTGTGATCTCTGTGTGCTCTTAAGGGAAATTGCACTTTACTGAGTGTATTTGTTATCCTTTCCTCTCATATGAGATGCCTTCTCTGGTGTTAGTGGTGAGGATTGAGGCTCCTTGATTGCTGGGCCAGGGCACAGGCATCACAACTGACATTACAGCAAGCATTGCCACCCTGATCCTGATGTTTCATGTTCCCCCTAATGAGGACCATTAATGTGCCTAGTCCTCCATTCATCATTCACATCACACATCACATACAGCAGCTGGGGACATCACAAAGGTTAAAAATCAGGGAATACCAGGCCGTCAAACAACTACTGTACACCTATGGGCTATAAGGCCAACCCACTACACGGTGTCACACATACTCTTCAGGAGTGACCTCACTGTGGCATGCAAGGCAATCATGGACTCCACATTGCTGGGACTGCTACACAAGTGCAAGTCATGCTCCACTGTGTTAACACACACACACACACACACACACACACACACACACACACACACACACACACACACACACACACATCCTCAACATGGTGAGTGACCTGGACTGGCCTAGTTGGTAGCTCACATGTGTGTCACACACAATCACCCTGTGGTGGAATGGGAACCCTGTCCACATCAGGCAGGGTAGCTATCTAAATCTTTGCAGGTGTAACCTGGTCAGATGGATGGTTAACAGCACATACACCCTTGGGATACCACCTGTGTCCCTGTTTGATGGGGACATCAGCTGCTGCCTGGCATACACATGGGCTGACATGTGGCCTAGCCATATGGCTGCTCAGGGCCCATAGTCTAACAACCTGGGATACTACCAGAAATGGCCTGACTGCTGTGACAGACTGTTATGTGTCCACACACATCACTGCCATTAACTGCTGAGTGCCCCCTATGGGCAACGTTACAGTATCATGTAATCCAGCCTACATCCGACAAATAGGTGAGCTGTACTACAGGGGCATGTGAACATTCCACGAACATCTGGGATACACAATAACAGACAGCAGTGCATATGTGGTGTAGAGTGACCTCCTCATAGGTGTCTGATATCTGCAGTACCCAGATGTTTGCAGAACGGGTACATGTGCCTGATAGATGTAGACTCCCCCTGCCAGACAAATGTGTATTCCGGCACACCAGTTGGACAATACGTGATGGTTTTCCACAGAGTTTGGGAATGTGTCTGTGACATGCCAGACCCCTGGGGACACAGTAATGGTACATGAATATGTGGTACTGTATCCATTCCCTTACATTCAAGAAGTTCTCTGGTTTGATCCTCAGCTGAGGTGCCTTCTGTGCAGAGTCTGCGTGTCCTCCCTGTGGTCATATGGGTTTCCTCTGGGTGCTCCAGTTTCCTTCCACATTCCAAAGACATGCTGTAGGTGGACTGGACACTCTGAATTGACCCTGGGCATGAGTGCGTGCATGTGTGTGCCTTCTGTGGAAGGTTGGGCATTGGATGGCAACTCAACACTGTAAAACTCCACTGCCATTCATGAGCGGACAGGTGAGCCACTGCTGTGACCTCTAACCGGGATAAGCAGAAAGAAGAAGAAGTATCTATTCCCTTACGTTGGATGCTCAGTATGTATGCACTGCTGCTGAGCCACAGCCAGCATCCCCCCACTACTGGTGCCTATAATCTGCTGTCCTGCTGCAGGGGCTCACCAGGTATGGCTAGCCATAGGTGTCGAGCAATCAGATACAGGGGTGGAGTACACACTGACCTAGCCAGAATATCAGTATCAGGAATGGTCAGGGAGACCTGGACAATCTGTGAAATAATCCCATATGACATTGTCAGACTGAGAGAGGCTCAAGGATGGTACATGATGTGATATGCCAGCTGTATTCACCAGTACGTACTGTCAGTATGATGTCCCTTTACTGGACTGGCACTGGCCCAGTAATGAAGGAGCCTCAATCCTCACCACTACCACCAGTGAGGGTCGTACACAATGGGAGGATGACAAATACACACACAATAAAGTACAATTACCCTTCAGAGCACACAAAGACCACAGTCAGTCTGGAGCTGGTTTCTCCCTCTCTCTCCTGATCCCCATTAAGACTCCCTACTGGCACAGCTATATGGTTAACATCTCAGCAGAGCACCCAAGCCAAAACATCCATCACTCTCTCTGTAAGACCGGTGCTTTGTGTCCCTGCCCAAGTAACTGACACACACACACTTTGAGATTTAATTTATGAATCACACACACACACACACACACACACACACACACACACACACACACACACACACACACACACACACACACACACACACACACACACACACACACACACTCCTGGGAAAGACTGGCACAGGTTTACCAGCTACAATCTCTTTTTCCCACACTTATAGGTAGTTCTGACTGCTACAATCCATCTCTTTATCAGCTACTGTAAGGCTCTTACCAAAAGATGATGAATCCTACTGTGTGATGTGCCTATTAGCCAAATAGTAAGTGTGACCAAGAACGAGCCTATTGGAGTGGGCTATACAGTGTCACCAAATACATATGCAAGTACTTGAAGAGCTTACTTAGTTCTATACAGACCAGACACAATTACAAGGTTTACCTATATTTAATAATAACTAATAAAGGAACAAGACAATACTCAATCAATACAGTAACTACAGAGTTCAGACTCACAAGGAATAATTTCAGACAACATTAAAGGACAGTCTGAAATAATTACAGCAAACATCTATGGTAATAGGTTCATAGGATGACACTAGGCTATTGGCCCGGATGCCCTTATAGGCATAGCCAAGACTTTTGCCCATGTTCCTTCAAAGTCAGCACCTGTTTCCACTGTCCAGCAGGGTCACAGGTGGGATCCCAGGGGTGTATTTTCTGTTTCTCATTCAGTCATCCAGGTTCCTCTTAAAGAGGGAGAGAGGTACTCTGCATGACATGGAGAGGAACTCTATTCCACAGATGGCCGAGTCTTTGGGACACAAATTTATCCTGCAAACAAGTTCTATTCATGTCACAGACCAGATTAAGGCCTTGCATGTGGGTTGCATGAGTTTAGTTTGTCTTACGGATATGCAGCAACTCTATAAAGGCTGGGTCAGACATGGCTTTGTATGCCAGACACAGGTCACCTCTGAGCAGTCTATATGAGACTGCATAGAGGGACAGGGCATTTAGCCTATCTGTATAAGATAGGTGCTTGAGACCCTGGATTTTCCTGGTCAGGAATCTCTGTAGTCTCTCCAACTGCTGCATGTGCATGGAAAGGTACATGATGAAGGGGGCATTGTACTTGATAATGGGTCTGATAAGGGAGGGTTACAGGGATGTTATTACCTCCTTGTTCCTGGATGACATACCCTAAAATAGAGACACTGGAAGTGACCA
Organism: Protopterus annectens; assembly: GCF_019279795.1. Classification (NCBI taxonomy): domain Eukaryota; kingdom Metazoa; phylum Chordata; order Ceratodontiformes; family Protopteridae; genus Protopterus; species Protopterus annectens. Next base: position 90,212,664 of record NC_056740.1, on the reverse strand, counting down.
ACCAACCTTTGTCCCTGAGCTCTTAGATCAACACCCTATGCCAGACCAGTTCCAACCAATTCACTTACTCACATTAAGTGCAGACAGGCCCTGGCCAACACAAGGTGGCATAGCAGGAAACACAGGAATCACACAAACAGATATGAATACAGCAAAACTTGTAACCAGACTATGCTAAAGATATTTCAACTCTGTTTAGGTCAATTTAACACAGGAGAACAGATACACACTTAAAAATAACAGTAGCAAACAGCAGCAAACCGATTTAAACAAATTAACCAATTAACCAATAAAAAAGCTGAAAACTAAGCCCTGTTTCAGTAGTCTTCAATCAGACATGTTCTAACTGCACACATCTGCCACTAGGGTGCAGGGGAACCCTCTCCAAAAAGATGGCCTGGATTAGTGCTCAAGTTATACAAACAAAGCTAGATTCAGCAGGTCTGAATCTAGTCTATGCCACAGCAAACAAGGTGCTCCAATTTCAGAAAGAAACAGTGCAAATAAGCAGGCACAAAAAGCCTTTAGCCAGCAATTCCCAGTTCAGAAGGGCAGAATCTACACTCTCCTCCCACAAGAGTGCAGACCACAAACCTTCTTAATGTAAAATAACTATCCTGAAGGCCAAGTGATTAAACCAAAAGGCTTAGAATAAGAATATCAGTTACAATTTAATCAGGCTACTAAGAAGCAGTAATAAATGCAGCAGAATAAGTGCAACTGAGTACTTTTAAGAACAGGCAGCAAAAGCAAAATAACTAATAAAGTAGGAAGAAACACAAATATAGTAGAATTATGTGTTTACATTTAGTGGGAAGGGAAGAAACATGATAATTTATGTTTGGGAAACCGAGGGGGGGCTTCCCAAATGATCTCTTTCTACTCAGTAGAATAAAATGATGGGATGGGACTGGGAGGAGTGTTCAAAATGAGAATTATAGCAGGCGTGGGCAACTCAAAAGCCACCAAATTGAAGAACACAAGGACTGGGCGAGTGGGAGGGGGAACTCTTAAAACTCCAACAGAACAGAAAACATAAAACAAAACAAATGTAATACTAGAATAAGATACAAAATAGAAGTGATCAAACCTTGGATAAATGGCTTCAAATCAACATTAAATGCAGAGATGCCAGATACTCTGAACACTGCCGACCACACAAACATCAGACAGATATATTCCCATCTATATTTAAACAATTTTACATTTCCCTAGTTCCTTACTATTAGCAAGGCAAATGCAGATAAGTGGATGTTGTCAGATATATAGATACATACAACATCCAAAGGTCTTTCTATGAGACAGATCTGAAAGTAATGATCAACATTAATGCTGTGCTATCTCAGATTATATCAGTGTGTATCACCTGCCTTCACTTCCCAGGCTAACAGCAACTAACATACATTTTAACATCTCTGCGTCAGAAGTACATATCTGTCTGATGTTTGTGTAGAATTGGAAGTCATAACACAGTTAAACACTTTTACATTTTCAATCTAGTAATTATTTATGTTTCAATACAATACAAAAACCTCTAGGTGTAGACATCTATGTCTGCTTGCTGCACTGATACAGAGAAAACACATTCGCAAAACAAGTTCAGCTTATCTACTTGAAGTTTTGCAACGTATGTCTGTATGTTCGAGGCTTCCAGCTTCTACTATTAATACATACATTTGCACAGGTTTATATACATTTCTGTTCTTTGCCAGTAAAGTACACTGTGGTTACACTTCTGAAGCTCAGTCATACCTCTCAACCTCTTAGCACAAGAAATCTGGACAAAGCACAACAAAATGGGGGACAAAAGCCCATCACTAGGGACAGATTTTAAATATTGCTCCTATAAACTTTGAAATTTGCTAGAGTAACAGAGTTTGTTTTGACATACACTTTCTGAGGGATTTGAAGTCTGCAACTCAAATGTATATCATCATTTAGTGACATCATTCCTCATATCGTCCCAGTGATTTGGCAGAAAAATACAAATGTTATTTGGAACAGGCCAAAACTATGAGGCAACAACCTGGACATTCTGTGTAAATCTGTACATTTGAGAGGTATGTATGTTTGAACATTGTTAACAGACTTTCAGATTCTGTAGCAGTGTACTGTGTAAATGTGTGTTGTGGGGAGTAAGGAGACAGGCAGATGTGAGTACCATAGATTCTTTTCTATCTGACTATGCATGCGGCTACAATTGATGCTGGTCTATCAGCTGTGTATGTTTGTAGGGGTAGACTGAGACATGTTCCTTATAACCTCAACACCCCCAACCCTTTATGTTTGTCTGTTGTGCAGATCCCCTGCTCTAGGTGTTTGGGAGCAATGTTAGGTCTGTAGCAGGTAGTTGAACATACTGCTGCATGTGTAGCAGGCCACAGCTGCTGCATTCTGGCCAAGAGTTAAACTAGGGATTGTGAATACATTGGGAGGAGAGAAAGCTGTTACTGTCAGTAAGGATGCAGTGCCAGCTGTTGTGTCACAGCATGGCCTGGTTGAGGGTACCCACAACAGTCCAGGTGAGGCATGTGCCTGTGGTGCATATGTTACATAATAGTGCCATACAGAGAGTGTTAGGCAACATTTAGTACACATACTCATAATTGTGAAATGTGTCCCACCCTGTAGGGCTTTAATGTGCTACTATGAGTGACAGTGACTGCAGTAGGAACAACCAGTTTTGCTGGATATTGCAGGGCTCTATTATTCCTATGTTGTATTGACATGCATGTAGTTGTTGTGCCACACATTGGGCTGTGTGCCATGACTGTGGGTGTCTAGATGTGACAGATGCTAAAGCTGTAACAGATGGAGCTACCAAGTCATTATTATGGCAGGTGTAATTGTAAGACATATGTGCATGCATACAGTGTGTGACACAGGATTAACATGGACATGTGTGTTCTGATGGGTATGATGTGTGACACTGAGCTGTCTGTCATGCTTTTGTAACCCCAATCTGCCATGTCTTGCCAGTATGTGTGCACACAGAGTAGGTTTTATGAGGACCCTGCCATGAACAAGGGGCACAACTGTGGATATTCACAACAGTTTATGCAGTTGTCAGCTCTACTCGATATTGTAGGCCTCCCGTACATCCATCTGCATTTATTTGTCTGTGTACTGATTCTGTGTCTGCGTCAGAGGCCCAAGTATGCTGTGATTTGAGCCAGTATATGTAGGAGTAGTGTGTGACTGGCAATCAGGATATGTTTGTAAAAACAGTGGTTGTACTCCACTTGTCAGTTGCCTTACTGGTATGTTGCTCTGACTGTAATTTAGATGGGTCTAGGTTCAAAATTTGTCACTGATGTAGTTTTTCATTAAAGTTACATCCCCATGGTGCATGATATATTTACAAATGCATCAGTAATTCCCCGGAGCTGATTTGGTATATTATTATGTTGCTGTGACTCTGGTTCAGAAGGTCCTGTGTTCACAACATGGCAGCTTTGTCTTTTTTCCCTATTGTCACATGACTGTAATGCATGATATGTTCACAAAAGGATTGCAAATTTCTACAGCTGATTTGACATATTGGTGCATTGTTCTGACTCTAGTGCACAGTGTCCTGGGTTCAAGACCTGCCAGTGATGACTTTCTTTTTCCCTACTGTTAAATGACTTTAATGCATGATATATTTACAAAAGCATTAGCATTTTCACAAGTGATCTTGTGTAGTGGTACATTGCTCTGTCTCTAGTGCACAGGGTCCAGGGTTCAAAACCTGACAGTGACAACTTGTTCCCCCTAATGTTAAATGATTGTAATTCCTGATATATTTACAAAAGCATTTACACTTCTCACAAGAAATTTGGTGTGGTGATACATTACTCTGGCTCTAGTGCATAGGGTCCTGTGTTCAAGACCTGCCAGTAATTAACTTTTGTTTTCCCCTAATGTTAAATGACTGTAATGCATGATATATTTACAAAAGCATTAGCAACACTCACAGGAAATTTGGTGTAGTGGTATATTGCTCTGATTCTAGTGCACAGAGTCCTGGGTTCAAGGCTTAGCAATGATGACTTTTTCCCTAATGTTAAATGACTGTAATGCACAATATGTTTACAAAAGCATAAAAAATTCTAAATGGAGATTTGGTGTAAGGGTACATTGCTCTGACTCTAGTGCACAGGATTGTGGGTTCAAGACTTGTCAGTGATGACTTTTTTCCCCCTAATGTTAAATGATTGTGATGCATGATATATTTACAAAAGCATTACTAATGGCCACAGCTGATTTGGCATAGTCGTGTGTTGCTCTGACTCTATTGTATAGAGTCCAGGGTTCATGGCCTAGCAGGGCTAGCTATTTTGTTGCTGAGCAGAACAGTGGCTGAATGAAATATAGTGATTAAAGCAGTTTTAAATGGGTTTGCATAGTTTTGCATGATGCTAAGCGGTGTCAATAGATGCTTAGTTTCCCTTATCTTTACTTAATGGTGCTTACTCCTACTTAAACCTGTGCTAATTCAAAAAAGGAGTGATAGGAAAGTGGTGAAATGGGGGCAAACAGGGGAAATACATTATGAAAGGCAGCTAGGGATATGCAGGACAGGTGTAGGAAAGGACCATATCTCTCCATTTCTTGGGCAGCAACAGCTGTGAATAATGTGAACAATTTGGAATTTGGAGCCTCACACCCCACAGGGAGGGGTGTGGGGGACATAAGTTTGTTGATTAATTGATGGGATGATTGATTCATGGTAATGTATGTGGGGACAAAATGGAGAGCTATGTATGGGATGAGATTATTTTTGTGAGGACAGATGCCCCATTTTTTTAGCCTGAGAGTGGGATTTTGGGGAAGGGTTGTAGGTATGTCTGGAGAGCTAAGTTGGGTAGGAGAGGTTGATTTTGCAGACAGACAAGACAGCAAACAGGGGCAGTGTACAATGCATGAGAGGGTAAACACCTTGGGCGGTGAGGGTGGTTGAGAATCAGAGGGCCATGTGCACCCAGATGGAAACAGTGGGGCTGAAGTCCCCACCCATAGGCAGTCACCACTGCCCCTTCATAGTCCCAAAGGGGGCTGTGCTGGGGGCTGGACAATGGGGCCAGCCTGCCCCTCGAGGTGTGCCAGTCTGCCCTCGATCTGATGCAGGCGTACATCCAAGTCCCTCTGGATGACCCTATGTGCCATACCTCTGAACTGGTGTCGGGTGACAGGGTTCTCTGTGTCCATGCCCCAGGTCAAGGTAGGCAGTGTGCGCTGCCTTTCCCTCATCCATGGCTTTGGTGACTATCTCAAAAAAGCTGACCAAATTTAACAGACATGATCTCCCCTTGACAAAGCCAAATATGTGGGATCAAGTGTTTGGAGGTTGCCAATGTTCTTGTTAATGAGGTCCATGATAATCCATTCCATGGCCTTGCAGATCACACTAGTTAGGCCGATGGGTCAATAATTTCCCAGATCAGTGGATGCTCCATCTTTGTGTAAAGGGATAACAGTGGCTGTCCTTCACGCAGCTAGGACAAAGCCGGTACTTAGGCTTTGGTTGATTAGGGTGCCTAATGGTGCTACAAGTTCCTGCCTGAGTTCATGTAGGATGCAGTGTGGGATGTTATCAGATCCCATGGAGGCTGTATTTTTTTGCCTTTGAGAGAGCAGTGATGACCTGATACCTAGATATAAGGGGAAGGGGCAGGTACTGGGAATGTTCTGATTTACTGATGGGGGGGACAGAAGGGTGAAATTTTTGCTGAATTTGTCAGCCAGCAAGTTTGCTATATCTACGGCATTTGTATATGTGGTGTCCTTGACCACCAGTTCTGAACAGATCTGGGTGCTACCTTTGAGATTACGGACATATGTGAAGAAGGCCTTATGATTGTCTCTAGAAGATGTGACCAATTTGGACTTGAAGTTTGCTTTGGAGAATTTCACTAGTGCTCTTATTTGCTTGTTTAGGATAAGGAGAGATTGCTTCCAACTGGGCACCTGCTCCTTCTTGGTCCTGGACAGCATTTATTTCTTTTGTTATAGAGTTTATTTATTGCAGATATCCACCAGACAGGTTTACTCTTCCTTGCGGATGATTATTTAGTCCTGTCAAGTATTCCTGATTCCATGCATTTGTATAAATGTTTGTATAGTAATTTGATATAGTTTTGGATAATGGTACCAGTTCCTAGAGAGGGAGCTGTGAAGCTGTTTATACCATTCCTCAGGAGGCTATAATCAGATTTGGAAAAGTTTTTTTGTTTGACCCTAACTAGAAGGGGTTCATGGGAGATGGTGACTTTGAACATGACCACTTTATGGTCTGATCTTGCAAGGGAGGATGATACTGCAGGGATGCTACAATGGTTACTCATGTTGGTTAATATCAAGTCCAAGATATTATCACCTCTTGTAGGGGCATCAGCGAGCTGTTCCAAAGCATTTGTATTGACAAAATCAAGGAATTTCTCGGCATTTGTGTTCTGGCATGAGTAGTTCCTCCAGTCTATGTTTGGGTATGTAATGTCACCCAGGATCAGGATAAAGGGTTGAATCTTGATAGATTTGAAGAGGTCTAGATAGGCAGTTTTGGCATATTGGATCAGATTTGGGGGCCAGTAGCTAGCTATGATTTGTATAGGGGTCTTGTCAATGGTTAACTGTACCTGGAGTGTCTCCTGTGCAGAATACAGTTTGACCAACCTGGAGGTGTGTATGTCTTTAACATATATTGAAACTCCATCTAATTTGGCTTTACTACCTACAGTTTGGGGTCTGAATGTATCATAGGATGAGTAACCAGGTATGGCTGGGGTGCTCTCCACAGCTTTGAACCAGGTTTCTGTGACTGCACAGATGTCAGCATTTTCTATGGTTAAGAATGCTTGCAATGAGTGCATTTTCATGTTTAGATTCCTAGCATTTAGTAGCATGACCTTTAATTTTTTTTTACAATTTTTATGTTGATAGTTTTAAGCTCATCACTTTTCTGCCAGTATTCCCGTCTGTCCAATTTAAATGAGGCCATATTCCCGCTCTTTGCCATCAATGGACCATTTTCAAAAATGCTGAGCAAAGCTGAGCAGTGTGCAAACTCACTAAGCTGAGTTGAGCAGTGCTTAAGGTGGCAAATGCTGAGCAGTGCTTAGCAGTGTGCAAATCCACTTAGCTGAGCTGAATACTTCTTAGAATGGGACTTCTTAGCAATGCTCAAACCAGCTAAGCAGAGCTGAGGACTGCTAAGTATTGCTCAGATAGGTCCTGTTTAAGCATTGCTTAGCTTGGCTTAGCAGTGTTTAGCAAAACTGAGCTAAGGGCAAACAATTTTTTTCATTTAAAAAAGAAGTCACAATTGAATATTAATTACTCATCAATGATACATTATTATTAAGTGTATATATTTTACTTAAGCAATAACTGACGACATCGATATGATATATTAAGATTTACCCATGGTTGGTGTGGTTTAATCAGGAGGGTGAAGCCTGAGTGATTAAATAAAGCCAACCATGGGTAAATATTAATATACCACAACCACAGGGTGAGTTATTGCTATTATACAGTGACATTATTTAAGAAATAAATGTAATTTTCTTAAATAAATGTCTTTGTTTAATGGCGCTGTGCTGTCCTTCTGCATTTTTCCAGTATCCTGGGGCTTTTTCTGATGAACTGTGCATGTGTATGGGACTTGCATTCCCACGCATACCCACTACATCAACGTTTTGCAAAGGAAGTAATGGAGAAAAGAATGTCTCCAATGCTCCATTTTTGCTTTCTATTATTTAGTTATTTTTTTAATATAAAAAAATTGTCAGACAGTTTAGGGGTAGGAGAGAGACAGAATGGAGGAGCTACAAGGAAAATCATGTACATGTCTTTAGTTTTGAATAGCGTACCTGATTTTCCTAATATTTTCTCTGTCCTGTCTCTCTGCTATGTTCAGAGTCCAGATTACATTTCTTTTTTGTTTTTTTGTTATAACATTATTGAAGTTCGAAGTCCAGTGCGTTCGATATGAGCGTTCACAATTTGTGTGATTCGCTCATATGATATAGACCCTTGATTTTTAAAGGGTTTACTTCTGCATGATGTAAACATTGAGAATGGTGCTGAAGGCCTTCATCAGGTAAAGCTATGTCTTGTGCACTGCATGGTCACCATGTATAGTCTGAATAACCCTTTTGAAGAAGTTCACCAGATTCAATAGATAGGATTTACTCTTCAACAAGTCAAACTGTTGAGGTATCTTGTCAAATAAGATTTCTGATATTGTAGTTTATGAGGTCAGATACATGACCCTTGTCTTTATATATGAGGTTTGCAAAACTGATAGGACTGTAATTACCTGAGTAACAATGTCAAGAAAGATCTAGCCAAGCCAAGAGCCCCACTGTGCAATGGGTTTATATTAGTTCTTTGAATGGCTATTCAGCAAATATCCATTAATCGAACACCTATTTATAGAAGTCACTCTTCAAAGAATGGTGGATATTCACTAGGGTAAATAAGCATTTGGCCACCATCTGGAATTTGCCCTATTCCCCATTGTAGTGCAATCTCGGAGATGGCATATTTAGTTAGAGAGGTGTGGGGGAACAGCCCCCCCATTGGGGGTGTAGCCCCCCCAACTTGGCAGGTTTTCAATTTTATGTTTTTTTTTGTGGTCACTCAGTTGGACAACCACTTGTTTGCCCTAGTGAAAATCCACCATTCGCTGAAGAGAGACTTCGATAAATAGGTGTTCATTGCATGGGTATTCACTGAATAGCCAGTTGATGAACTGATACAGACTCCTATGCAATACCCACTGAGGATCCTGGCTTAGCTGGTTCCTCCTTGTAGTTTTGCTGGGTGGTTTGTCTGTGTAACCTCTTTTACCCTTTAGTTTGGATGTTATTTAGATGTTTTGCAGGCACCTTAATGTTTATGGGCATTAGGCTTCGTTTTATCCTCTGTGTTTCTAATGTATAGCCAAACAATCCACTTCTGATGTACTGAAGAGGTCAGAATAAGTCCAAAACATGGCATGTCTACATCTGGAGGAGTTTGATTTATGGCCTGAATGTTTCCATAAAAACTTAAAATGTAAAATGTAAAAAGTTGTAAGCATTCAGCCAGGTAGCTAAACAAACATATATTACTAAAGGTCATTTGCATGTAATTCCCTCATTCAATTGTAAGGACACTCTTATGAAGGCCAACATTATGGCAGTGCACAACTCATCGGGGACAAAAACAGGAGTTAAACAAAGGTTAAATGATTTAAAGAATGGGTTTGCAATGACATTTTAACACAATTAAGCAACCAGGTATATGTCAGGTCCCATGCAGGAAATATTTTTGATCTTGGTTAGCACTTACAGTAAATGATCTTTAGATATAATTGGAGAAGTTGGTGATTCAGACATTTCTGGGCTTTGGACAGAAGTCTCTGGGTGAAGTCAGTATTTCACTTGTTTGTAAGGATGTAGGCAACGATTGGATCAGATTAGGAGCCATCATTTTGAATGACTTCGAGAAATATAGGATATTCTTTCTTAACTTTCCATCATAGATAAAGAAGGAATTATAATTATGTATATCTTTAGATGCCAGTCTAAGCTCCTGGGTTCCTTTAATGGGCCTGATACAGTTTTTATGTAATGGTTTTGATATTTGTCTTGAAGGGGGGGTTGGATCTGCTGTATAATTTTAGGAGGTTCTTTCTTTGGATACACATTTTATTTATGGTACTAGACCACCAGCATGGATTATCTAATTCAAGCCCATAGCGCCTTTTTTGTATACTTCTACATCCATAGCTCCTTATGGCATCCAGACCTTTTTTGAGTCTGGCTTCTGTATGTGAGTGACTTAACAGCTAATAATTGGCAGTATTAGAAAGGGCATGGAGTTATTAACAAGATGACACTCAGATTGTTAGTCAGTGATGCCCCAAAGTACTGAAATTAATCACTGTCACTTATTACTCATATTTTCACATTTATGTTCATGTTTTTATAATGGTGAGTCCTACATGTTATTGAGAAATATGACATGATATGCCATGGTGGAATTTAGGAAACTTCATTGCCAATGTCCATTTATATCACACTGTACCTGAAATATTACTAGTTATTTGTTAGTAATTATAAAAAATAAAATATTTTCATATGTACTTAATACTTTAAAAAAACAAGTGACTTTCAAAGCGTTAGATGACATAAGGTGAAACCTTTGATGTTGTTGAAGAAAACTAGCTTTGATATTTGTATTCTAAGTTGCAAATCTTGAGAAATATTCAGTGTCAGAAATTTATACTGTTAATTATAGAACTAAACAGACATTCATCATCTTAATAAGCATTAATTGAAGAATTTCTTGTCATCATGTGAAACATTATGTCTGGTTAACAAACATGTTCTATCAATATGTCTAGGATGCTCAGTTATCAAGATATGACAATTTGTGAAAGTGCAGCAAAAAACACAAGTTTAGGTTTGTGTACATTATAGTATAGCATTTTTGGAAAAACTGTGAATGCACTGACTATTATCATTGTAAAGAAAACTTCTTAGTGCTAACATTGCTATATGTTTTGTCTTAATAGTATTCATTGACCACAAAATACTTATATTTGATTATCTTATGTTTTTTATTTTTCACAAAATGCTTTGCAATACAGCATGTGTTAGGCTACTAGAGATGTGACATTCCACACCACATAGATGTTAGTGAGTTATTTTTGATTTTCTTAGGATACTTGGTTCTGGTAGGGATTGTTAGCTCTATGTTTTTTTCTAAATGGGTGTAAAATTTCTAAGCAAAGATTACAGCTCTATCAAAGTCAGGGATGATACAGTCATAAGTGAATTTTGATATTTCATCATACAGCAGGTTGTGGTTAGCACATTTGTAGTCTTAAATTCAGGATTTACAGTAGGTGCTTTCTTGAGTTTAAAGAAGGTCATACATTTTTGGTCGGATTTCACTAATGAAGAAGATAACAAAGGGGTAGTGTAAGAGGTGACCATCTTTCTAAGAATTACGTTGAGAATGTTGTGTCCTATAGAAGGCATCTTTGCCAAATGCTCAAGAGAGCTTTTATCTATTATGTCTAGGAATTTTAAAACATATCCTATAGTGGAAGTATAGGTGTTACAGTCACCCAAAACAATGGAGTTTTTGCTAATAGGGAGATCAAACAGAACACTGAGGAATCTTATGTAGTCATCAGGAGACAAAGAAGGTGCTCTGTTGTAAGCTATTAGTTGATAGTTAATCCTCTCTAGAGAGATCTGATATTTAATGTTCAGTGTGTGGATCCTTAGGGATCTGTCTGTTAAATTTCCTTTTAAGTAAAGGAAAATGGACAGCTGAAAGCTGATCTTTTAAGGAGGCAAATTTTGATGAGAAATATGTTGAATGTTTTTATTTAACTCCCCAAAATTAGTAATATATTATGGAATAAATTATCTATATTTACAAAAATGGACTGAAATTATAAGTGGTTTGTTTCTTAGTCCCGCCAGATAATAAAACATTAATGTTAATACTGAATGATCTAGTATTTCCATAGTTTTGGTTTACACCCCATAATCTATCATAATTCCACATTGCCCTGTTGAATCCAAGACATGTACATTACAGACTAGTTTTGTGCCTCTCACCTAAAATGCAATTATGTAACCATCTTACCATAATAATAAGTGTTTGTGTATCATCACTGTTCCAGAAGTAGCATCAAGGAAATCTGGCAAAGCATGCAAACTGATGTCCAGAAAAATATTCTGAGCTGAGCGTCTTTCCTCTCTGGTTGAACTATTGTCATTTTACCTCAGACATCTGCATGTACCTGATAAAAAGTGATATTTACTTACCAGTGCTGTCTTTAGTTCTTTCTTGCCTTCCTATAGGTCAATGTCAATCTGGATAGAAAATACAAGACAGTCAAAAAAAAATCCCCAGAGATCCTGACCTAAGAACCACACAGTTCTAGCCCTCATAGGAGATCTGGCGACTGACAAAGCATAAGAAAACAGGATACAGGGGTTAACTGTAGTGAAAAGGGATATGGGTATCTACACTGGCCCTATGTTCTCAGCAAGATAAAGTGGATGGCAGAAGAGGACCTGTTCTGCAACAGTGACCACATATGAACATCTGCTGATATAATGAATTCATTACACAACTGTACTATGTTCTTAGCTGTACTCCTGATACTGTGTATTCTTTTTTTTTTTAAAACAAGAAGTATGTTTATTAAATTATCACATATGACACAGGCAATCTTACATTTATATAAATGAAAACAAGCCATCCTGACACAGTTCCAGTTGCAAACATTATACATTACAAACCACGTTGACACAATTGTAGTTGCAAACATTATAAATCACTTATAATGTATCCAGTCATTGTCAATCAGACATTATATAGCTCATTCAAATCCCATCTTCTTCAAAACCTCGTCCCTTCTTTGCATGTATTTTTCCCACAATTCCCATTTTTCCTATGTAATTTGCTCCTACCCTTTTCTAAAGATTCCAATTCCAGTTGTTTTATCTCTCTTACTATATTCGTTACTTCTAATTCATAGGTTCATAGGTGGGTACTAGGCTATCGGCCCAAGGGCCTAAGTAAGCCTAGCCAACAAGGCTCCCTGGCTTACGCCACCCAAGAAAGTTAATTTCCTGTGCCCCTGTTGAGCAGAGCCACAGAAGTGATCCCCGGGGTGTATTTCCTATTTCCCATCCAATCATCAAGATTTTTCTTTAAGAGCGCTAATGAGGAACTTTGCTTGAAACAGATGGGTAGCTTGTTCCAGAGTACAGGAAGTCGCTGGGACAGGATTCTATCCCTCCAGCAAGTAAAGTAGTAAAGTTGGTTTAGACTTTCATTTCCATTTTCTAGTAATTGCTTTTTTTTGGCAGCCACCACAATTAAACCTAGCAAGGCCTTACTATGCCTAGGCAGTTCCAATTCTGTATCATAGTTAAAAAAATAATAATTTCCTTAGTTACGCCAATTTGCTCATGCAGTATCTCTGACAAAGAAGTCTGCAGGGAATCTTTAAAGTCTGCCAACTCATTACACTCCTAGAAAATATGTTCCCTGTTACTTCTTTCTTCCCCATCACACCTCCAACATTTGATACCTGAGAAAAAATTCTTTGGAGTCTACTTGGTGTATAAAAATACCTATGTAAACATTTCCAAGCAAAGATCCTAAATCGTATACAGTTTGTTGCATATTTGGGAGACATATATATATCTTCCCATTTTTTTGTGAATTACTTATCCAATTTCTCTTCCCAATCCTTTCTAACCTCCTCTGATTAATTCTTATAGTTATCATGCAATATTATATATGCTCTACTAATTATTCCTTTTTAATGGCAGCTGCTGTTCTAGATTCTACTAAAAACTCTACCACTACTGGTCTTTCATTTAGGACCCCCCTATTTCTTTTTCTTTGCCTATACTCTGATATCAATCCTTGATAGGGAAGGAAGTCTCTAACATGCAGTCCAAAAAATTATTGTGTCTTTCCATTCTATTACCTTTCCCCTCTCTAGTTATTTGTTCCAAGTACCTTGCCTCCTTTGCCAGTTTTCTCTAATAAATTCCAGCTCCCTCTTGTCTATTGCCTGTATCCCCAATTGTAGTCATCCCTGTTGGCAGAATATCTTTTCTCCATTCCTTTGTTGGCTTAGTTCTTAGAATACTTTTGCTACTTTATGAAAAATATTCTGTATGATTATTGTTATTCTCCTTAAAGGTCTGGATCCAGAATCCCAGTCTCTCATTGTTTCTTGAGCTTTTCCCCGGTTTCATTATCTTCCCTTTCCACTTTGATTTATAATTTTCTGCTTGTGCTATGTATAGGAGCCTTACCTTTGTTGCTCTGAAATACCCCTTCAAATCAAGTAATCCCAATCCACCTTGTTCTATTAGAAGAATCAGTTTATCCCACTTGACTGTTGTCGTCTTTTCCTCCCAGATAAAACCCTTCAGCTCTTTATTAATTGCTATCCACAACTTCTCCTCTGGTTCATAAAAATATGCCTGGCCTGTGTATAAGACTCAAGCGACAGCAAAGAGACAGAATGTCTGCAGCTAGAAATTCTTTCTATTGTCTGGAAACAGAAATAATTACAGGTTTCAGGGGTAAACATATTTAACTAGTTTTACGACTTCCATTTCCAGGCAACTTCGGAGAGATAAATCCTTTGACACAGAGGATGACAAAGAATGATGTAATCTGAGATAATACAGCAGAAATGTTTGATAGTAACTTAAAAAGTATCTCAGAGAGTGAGTATGTGCATTTTGTATTTGGACCTGTAAACCTGTATTTCTCTTTGGACCTGTAAACATCCATTCAGCACTTGCACTTGACTGGCTCTGTAAGTAAGTTATTTAGAACATAATTTCTCTTAGAGATAGATAGGAATATAGTAAGATCAGTCTAGATGTTTTCTGTATTGATATAAAACTGTCCTGCGATGTTGTTTTAAAGTATTTCCTGTGATTCTGAACTCTGTTATTACTGTGTTGAGTTATTGAGTATTGTCTTGTGCTTTTATTATTTATTATTAAATATATTTAAACCTTTAATTGTGGTTGGTTTGTTTTGAGATATTTAAGCTCTTAGGATACTTGCATATGTATTTGGTGACACTGTACAGGCCACTCTTAAATAGCCTTGACCTTGGTCACACTTACCATTTGGATAATAATAACATTGCACAGTAGAATTGGTCACCCTTTGGGAAGGGCCTTATAGTAGCTGATAAAGAGCTGGTTGGTTGCAGTGATTAGTACCTTATGGTCTGTGCAGGAGGGGGCATAGCTAGTGAACCTGTACCAGCCTTTCCCAGGAGTGTCTGTGTGTTGGTATATAAATCAAATCTCAAAGTGTGTGTGTGTGTGTCAGCTACTTGGGCAGGGACATGAAGCACTGGTTGGACAGAGAGGGTGATGTGCGTACTTGTCATCCTCCCAATGTGCACATCCCTCACTGGTGCTAGTGGTGAGGAGGGAGGCTCCTTGATTACTGGGCCAGTGCAGGGGCATTACACCCATAAATATGGATATTGCTGAACTAATTTGTGTGTGGGTACATAATTTACCGCTATTACCTTTGTTTTAGCTTCATTCATTTTGTATCGCAAAAAAGATATGAAACTGTCTCAAAATGTTCCACAACATTGTAATGTCTCTTTCTGGTTTTATCATGTATAAAATAATATCATCTGCAAATAGAGACATCTTTTATTGACTATTATACCAATTATATCCTTGAATTTCTGAGTCCATTATTTTCTTTGCCAATGGTTTTAAATATAATGCAAACAAACAATGAGAGAGGACACACCTGCCTGGTTCCTCTGCTCAAACAGAAATGATCAGAGAGGATCCTACCCACTTTATCTTTCATCTCTGATCCCTCATATATCCTCCTAATCAACCATATAATTTTATCATGGAATGAAAATGATTCCATTGCACTGCTCATAAAGTACCAGCTTACTCTGTCAAATGTTTTCTCTTCTCCAGGATCTGCCAATGACAGTGGTATTTTCTTGCCCCTCTGTGTCATCAGTGTTCTGTTAATGTTGTCATATGTTTGCTTCCCCTCCACAAAACTACACTGATCTATATCTATCAATTTTGGCATCACTTTTGCCATTCTTTTAGCCATTATAGACATAAACACATTATAATCATGGTTTAGTATTGAAGTGGGCCTGTATGAAGCTGGATGTGATGGATCTTTACCCTCTTTAGCTATTACAGCTACCACTATTTTTTTTCCAGGATGTTGCTACTTATCCTCTTAAAATACTGTTAAACAAAACATTCCATATGTTTATCAGTTTTTTCCCTCCTAACTTCCAAACTTCCACAGGAATACCATCTGATCCTGGGGACTTTCCTGTAGATTGGCTATGTATCACCATCCTTATCTCATCTCCTCCTATCCTAACTGTTAGTAATTGAGCCTCATCTACCTCTAACCTTGGCTTATTTAATTCTTCCTTAAACATTTCCATCTGTACCTTTTCTTCATTTCCATAGTTCTCTGCTTTATGCATTCAGAGAATTTCCGAAATATTTCTAATATATTTCTTATTATCTTCCTTGTTATAGGCTTGATGACAGCCCTTTCTACTTTCTGTTGCCTGAGTTGTTGTGCTAAAAGTTTTTGTGTTCTAGAGTTATCTTCCTGTTGTGTGAGGTTCCCCCTATTTTGCAATACTTTAACATTTATCAGTCCCACTAAATAATTCTTGTTACTTCTTAACCATATCTCCCTTTCTTTCATGCCCATCCTATTTTTAAGCTCCACTTTAATTTTATCCCACTCCTAGCTATATTTTCAGAATAAATTTCTATCTTCTGTAATAGCTCCTGAATAATTTCCACTACCATTCCTTAAATTCCTATATTTTCAACAGATAGGTGCGAAAGTGCCAGTGTTTCATTTTTATTTCATTACCATGTGTTTTTGTTTTAGTTATTAGCTATTGGGAGTGTGTCAAGACCTTCAATTAAATGCACAAGTTCCTGTGAAATGTAAATTCTATCTAGCCTAGCCCAGTGCCTGTATCTTGGAGAATAATATGCAAATTCACTCCTTACTTCTAGTACTGAATTCACATATTCCATGTCAAATGTTTTCATAAATTTCTTCAAAACTCTACCCTCCTTTGTTATATTTTTCTTCTAGGCCCCCTGACACATATTTACTGTTGCAAATCAAATTCCAGTCCCGACTATAAGTAATATTCCTTGCTGAAAGTTGATTATTTCTCCCAGACTTTTCTTAAGCTCCATTTTAGCAGTTTTCCATGGAATATAAATGCATGGCAGTGTAATCCTCCTCCCTTGCTAGTAGCCCCTTCGTTCTACAAATCTACCCTTATTATCTTTTTATCCTCTTCATTCACTATTGGAGCTTCTCTTGCAATTAATATAAGTACTCCTTTTTTCCTTTGCCCCAGGTATTTCACTAAATAACGATCCTGAAATCCTTTCTTTATCAAACTCACATGTTCAGTTCTTTCCAAGTGTGTCTCCTGTAGCATAACTATTTGCACCCTACATTTTTAATATAGTTCACTATTCTTTCTTTTTTGTATTTATCTGTGAGACCATTGATATTTAAAGACATTACAGAAATTCTCTTGAGAAGTTATTCCCACCTTTTAAGTATAACAGCTTATTTTGTTAAATGTCTAGTTCCAGCTTTTGTGTTACATGCTTATATTGTTTGGCAGGTTAATGTTTTATACAGTTGTTTCTTATCCTCTCCATTTGAGCCTATATCACATCTTACAAAACTTTTTGTTTTATTGAAAGCCCTCAAAGAAAAAAAATACACACCTCCCCAATACCCCCTAAAACCTATTAACTTAGTAATACCACACAAAACTATGTACAACTTCAAATATTGAAGTTTTACCCTCTTAATAGGAATAATTGTTCCAAACTTAAAATTGAGTAATTACTCGTAAACTGGCTACCAGCCTAGGACATTTGACCCAGACTATTGATCTAACTGGTTGGCTTTTCTGTCCATTACTACTGTAGCTCGCATCAGATTTACAGAATGTACTAATGCCTTCTTAGACCAAGACAATCGCTAGGCATTTAATTGGGTGTAAAACTAAGTAAAGCTTTTTGAATTACAATTACACCCAAATTCTATGTATTGTATATCTCATAATTAATGCTGATGCACATTAGCAATTCAGCTTGCAACTATTATTAAAACACGAACGTGCCAAACAGTAGTCAATGCTGAATACTACAACCTACAGTTCTCATTGCTCCACAGTGTTAGTAGTGCTCAACTGGTCACTAAATCTAGGTTTTGACTGTAGCTCTATTGGCCCATAATATTACATATTCACTAGCACCTTTGGACTTGCACCTTTGGACTTGACTGAGTAACTTAGATTGCTAATGGTTGCTTCCCTGGCTACACTACCTGTATTTAGACCTCTACATTAAGCCGTTCATGGCAATATTATAGAATAGAGCTTCGTATTCAGCAGAAACAGATACTTATTGCATTTTGTTACCCTTAGCTTCTTGTACTTTACTCTTTTGAGAGTACAAAATAGCCGTGCTTCTAGAGGGCATTTTGCTGCATATGTTAAAACCAATATCTGGCTCGTTTATGCTTGTTTCCTCTTAAGTGTAATAGTTACATCCTTTTCACTGCTGTTTTCAGGCCATCATTTTTCTATAATATTATTTTTCACTGCTTTTAGTACGGCTTTATACTGGACTAATAAATAATTCACTATCTGGGTTGGAAGGTTAAAACCATGTTGTATAACATTTTATGGCTTTTCTTCCCATATTGCATCGACTGCATTTGTCATCTGAACTTGTTAGAGTAAGAATTTAATGCATATGACATAACCAAATGCTCACAACTATTTTTACCTATTGATTCTGATTGTTTTCTTTTTAGTTATAAATTAACTCTATTTTGCCTGTTCCTTCACATTGTATTGTTTTTCTGTTGTTATCAATTGCCCTATTAGTCCTACACTGCATTTTCCTTTCTACTACCTTTGTGCTCTTCACTCTCCTTTACTTCAGTCTCCCTTGTCCTTTATTGTTTTTGTTAATACTCCTCCACTCTGAGCTCTCTAACTTAGCGTATATCCTCCTAATTTCTGTTGGCATTCCTCTTATAGGTCCTGTCTAACCTATTATTTTTTCTTTAGTTTTCTCTCCAGGTGGCACACTCCAACTTGACTTCCCTCCCTCATTGCTAACCAGCCTGAAACTTTCTGGAAATAAAGCAGCTCCCACACCTTAGACTTCACCCTGCAGAAGGGAAACAAGTCTACCTCCTGCTGGACTCTCCAACCTAATACCTGTGATTTTATTTAAACTCAATATATGTACGCATGGTATTACATTGTTACATTTTTCATCTGTGTAACAATACTAAAGTACCTACATTTGTGTCTGTAGCCTGACGGTCACTTGTACATCACCACTATCCCAAAAAAACTGACAATAACAAACTGCATAAAACAAAAAAAACAG
The DNA here is from genome assembly GCF_019279795.1 of Protopterus annectens. NCBI lineage: Eukaryota > Metazoa > Chordata > Ceratodontiformes > Protopteridae > Protopterus > Protopterus annectens. The sequence goes on along the minus strand of NC_056740.1, from coordinate 90,193,654 downwards.
CATGGGTACGAGTAGATTCTTCTTTTCTTTAATGAGATGAAGTGCTTTTCATTTGCTTAATCACAAACTTCATAAGACCCTAGGATCTCAAGAAGTTTGTGATTAAGCAAATGAAAAGTGCTTCACCTCATTTAAGAAAAGAAGTATCTACTTAAACCCTTGTTGTTTTTTGTTTTGTACATCACCACTGCCCACCCCCAGTCCCTCTTACATTCAGTTGATTTTGTCTCTTTACTACAGGAGATGACCTGCTTTCCCTAAGTGACCACTCCCCAGTAAAAGTCCTTAGATTTACTCCTCACTTCACCAGACCACATAGATATATAACCTGCCACAAACTAACTAACTTCTGCCCAGAAACATTTAAAGATCTCCTCTCTAGTATTAACTGCACTAATCTAAACCAACTCCCCCTTGATGAAGCAGTCCACTTTTTCAACTCTAGCTTTCTTAATATTCTCAACAGCCTTGCACCTTTCCACAGAGTTCGTATTAAATCAAACATATCCCCATGGCTAACTAATGCTACTCGCACCCTAATGAAATCCAGAGACAGAATGTGGAAAACATGGGTTAAAACTAAACACCCTTCTGATCTACAAATGTATAAAGAACTCAGAAATCTGACAAAAAATATATTATTAAAGATAAAAGGGAATTTTACTTTACTCCCTCCTCATCTCAAAGTTCAAACCCCCAAAAATTCTGGAACTCTATAAATCAAATATTGTATCCTGAGAACCCTTCTTCTCCCAATCCCTGAGCTAACAAAAAAACAGAAGAAACTGCTACTATCTTTAACACCTATTTCATTGAATCCATATTTAAAATGATCACCTCTGATCCCTCTTCTGCTAGCACAACAAACTTTAAAAACAACTTGACTACTAATTCCTCTGAACCCTATCATACTCCAAACATCTGTACTATTTTTTTCTCTTAGATCTGTTCCTACTAGCTACATTAAATCTTTACTCGCCAAACAAACACCCTGCTCCACATCAGTTGACAATATTCCTTCTTATTTATAGGTTCATAGGTGTGTACTAAGCTAATGGCCCTGGAGCCTTTACAAGCCTAGCCCATAGGATTACCCTAGCATTATGCCACCCGACCTTATTTCCCAATGCCTCTGTCGAGTAAAGCCACTGGAGTGATCCCTGGGGTGAATTTTCTATTTCCCATCCACTCATCAAGATTTCTCTTGAAGAGGGCCAGTGAAGTGCTCTGCTTGACATGTATGGGAAGTCTACTCCATAGCATGGGCAGTCCCTGGTTTATGAACCTGTCTCTCCATCATGAGGTTGAGGTCTCTGGAGCGTGTGTTGCAGAGGGATTGGGATTTCTTTAGATGTAGCATTTCCTTCAGTTAGCTGCTGATTCACTGGCTCTCCCAGTATCTATCTTGATAAATCTCTCTATCTCTGAGTCAAAGGTCCCCTCTATCTATCCCCTCTATTCTACATGCTATCTATACATAAACGAGGTAACTCCACAGAAATCTCTAACTTTAGGCCCACTGCAATCCTTTCCCCTCTCTCTAAAGTATTGGAAAAACACATAAGCAAGTCATACAATGCCTACTACAGAAAAACCTGCTCACACCCACACAACCAAAACATAGTAGTACCACTGCCCTCATATCCTTCCTTAATACTGTTTCTCTGGCCAGAGATAATAAAATACTCATCTCTTGCCTTTTCCTAGACCTTTCAAAAGCCTTTGACACTGTGTGTCACTCACTACTTTTGCTTAAAGTGACTAACCTTAACTTCTCCACTTCTACTGTTGCCTGTTTTTTTTAGCTATCTCACAGATCGAAGGCAGTCAGTGAGATGGCTTTCTGTTCTCTCCCCTTCTCTCCCAGTAAAAATGGGTGTCCCCTAAGGCTCTATTCTTGTCCCATTACTTTTCAATATCTTCACTAATTTACTCTATACATTATGCCCCCAGTCATCCTTGGTACAATATGCAGATGACTCTACAGTCATTACCATTGCTGATACCCCCTCTTAAACTCATCTCTACCACTCAGACATCCTTTAATTCAGTTGAAATCAGGCTCCCTAAATAACCTGTTTATTCTGAACCCCCAAAAAAAACAAAACTGCTACTCTTCTTACCTAAAGCTCTTAGCCACATTAAACCTACCTTCTCAATACCGTCTCTCAACAATACTCCTATGAAAGTTGAATCCAACGCAAAACTCTTAGGTGTCATCATAGACGATCAAATTAATTTGACTTACATGTTAATAACTGTATCCAAAAGACTCATCTAAAAATGGGCTTCCTATACAGAAATAAAAAGTTTCTCACTAACAAAGCAAAAGTAACCCTCTCTCATGCTTACCTCCTCCCTAGTCTTCGGTATAGCTCTCAAATCCTTACAAATCTCAACTCCTCTCTTCTTACCAAACTTGAATCAACTTACAACAAAGTAGCCAGATTTGCAGCACATCAAATCTACAAATCCCATCACTGTCTCTCAATGAAACACCTAAACTGGCTTGAACTATCCCACCAGCTCCTCCTCTCTCAGCTCCAAATTATCCATTCCATTTTGTATCAACCTTCCTACTGCACCAGCTTAGTTCCTCTTATCTCTCATTATTCTCCCACTAGATCTCTATGCAGCTCAAACCAAGCCCTTCTACAGATCTATAAACCCAAGACCAAATAGGATGTAACCTCTATAGCTACCATCCTACCATTTCTTGGAACAAACTGCCTTTTGAAATTAGGTCCCTCAATCAACTTAAACATTTCAAAGAGGCCACCAAGGAATACCTAAAAAGCAACTGGACCTGCCACTGTACTCACCCCTCTTAATCTTCCCAGTTATCTTGCCTTACCTGTCTTCTATGTTGTTTTGCTTTACTAACCTCTTCCTCTCTCCACCTTTGGTTCTTCCTAGCCTTCCTTACCTCTATGACCCCTGGTGTCTTTACCATGGAGTGCAACCACCTCACACTACTATTAATAAGTCACATCTCCCATCTCTCTCCCTCAAACGTGAGATGTAACAACAGCAAATGTTACCATTTTCCCTATATACCTTCTAGATTGATAAATTGTATATATATATATATATTGTTATATGTCTTACTTAATATACTTCTTTATATTTCTATTGTAAAATGTCTTCTTTGAATCACTCTGTTAATTGCTTATGCATAACCTTTATTGCAATGTTTATGCAGCCTTTCTCCCTGGGCCTCCACTGAAAAAGGGCTACTCAGCTCAGTCAGACTATCACCATCAACAAATGAAAAATAAATAAATACATAATTAAATAATAAATAAATAAACTGACAGCCACACAGAGAGACTTTAGATTACCTAAAAAGGTTATATATGCTAAAATGCATGGTACAACCCGTGCTTCTACTAAGAGTTGTCTGGCTTTGTCTTATCTTATAGCTCTCTCAGCTGAGAAAATACTTGAATGCTTTCAGAAAACATTTTCTCCAAGCCATTTATCTTTATCATATTGCCTCCTACAGAAGTGAGAACCAGACATAAAACTGTCAAGCATACATTCATTTACTAAGAATATTCATTATTCTCTTACATTTACTTGCTTTCTTTTAAAACCTGTTACTAGATTAAGCTAAGGCCATTAACCCAATCACTCCCATATGCAAGAATGAAAAAGTACACTATCATTTCTTTTGTGATATTCTTTTAACCAGATTTTTCTTCTTTTGTTTTTTTTTTTTTACATTGCAGTGTCTACATTTCTTAAAACTGAACAAGGGGAAAGAGAGAAGAAGGGAGAAAGAAAAAAACAGGAGCACCTGTTTACATTAGTATCCTCATTATACTAAAAATAACTGAAAAAGCTTTACTTTAAAATATGCAAAGAAAATCATGCACTGTTAAAATAGTACCATTAAGAAAAACATTTCCCTGAGATTCAGGAAACTCTGTGTAGGCTTTGTACGAAGCTTACATGGAGTTTACATCTGTGCGCAGTGATGTGCAGTGAGCAGCAGTGTTTGTTGCATATTCATGCAGTGCACCAGTGCACTGGTTGCCAGCCAGGAAAATGTGTAAGCAAACATGCATAGCAATCTTGTTTAAGTCACAGCACTGAAGGTCTTTGTTTTTGGTTGGAATACCACAATGATCACCAAGGCTTAACAGACAATAGTTTTCATAGCTGTCAATCTCTTACTGCATGACATCTGGACAAAGGCCAACATAATGAGGGAATAATGACCCAGAAATAAGGATGGATTTGACATATTTGCTCTTCAGAAATGTGCTAGAATAACAAGGGGTTTGTGCTAAAATACATTTTCTGAAGGATTTGAAGTCTAAAACTCAAATGTATGTACTTATTGAGTCACATCAGTCCTGAGATCATCCCAGTGACATGGCAAAAAACCACAAATTTGATAAGGAACACATCAAAAGATATGTAAGGCAAAAATCTAGACAATCTCTGAAAATATGAACAGTTGAGAGGTATGATAGTTGAGTACGTGGTCCAAACACAGTACAGGACAGTGTATACAGTGCAGAGTATTGTGAAATCCCATTCCTGTAATAATTTACTGAAGCTGTATAAATGGTATGTAAGGGTACATGTGCTGCCATGTAAAATAAACACTCAGGGGAAGTATGTTTATTAAAGAGGGACACGCAGATGATTTGTAGGCATGAGAACAGGAAACGAGGACAGGTGAAAGAACCTAATGTACAGCAGATGAGGGCATGTCAATACAAGAGGGTTGTAGCAGCAACACTAACCACATATCAATATGGTACAGTAGGAACTTGTGCAGTGAAAATGTGTATTAAGTGACTGTCACACATGGTGACATAACAATGGGGAAGATGTCTGCATGAGATCAGCATCCTTAAATGAACAATGTAGAGGACATCCATCACAGATATTACATACAATTGGGGTAAGGTGCATATTGCAAAACTGTGCAAACTGATTTGCCTAAGTATGAGTGTAATCTCAGCAGAGGTCTCCAGCAAGTGGGGCACAGGTAAAGGCTCACAGACAACATTAAAAGTAAAAAGCAAAATCATGACCAATATCAGAATAATACCACTGGTAATCCCATGACTTTGACATAAGATATGTGATTTACAGTGATCAGAGATGATTTTTCCACAAACACACTTGTACAACTATTATGACATGTCCACACTCTATGAGGGTAATCATGCACACTGTCCTGGCACTGCAACATCTGCTGGAGGTGTTAGGAGGGATACTGCTATACCTGTATGCAACATTACAATCAATACAGGCTAGTTGACTGGTGTGCATGGCATATATATATATATATATATATATATATATATATATATATATATATATATATATATATATATATATATATATATATATATATATATATATATATATATATATATATATATATATATATATATATATATATATATATATATATATATATATATATATATATATATATATATATATATATATATATATATATATATATATATATATATATATATATATATATATATATATATATATATATATATATATATATATATATATATATATATATATATATATATATATATATATATATATATATGTATATATATATATATATATATATATATATATATATATATATATATATATATATATATATATATATATATATATATATATATATATATATATATATATATATATATATATATATATATATATATATATATATATATATATATATATATATATATATATATATATATATATATATATATATATATATATATATATATATATATATATATATATATATATATATATCACAATCCACTGTGTCATAAATGTTACCCATGCCATTAATGTTGTCAGACAGCTATGTATGTACTGTCTGCAACACCAGAACAGGTAGCACACATGCATCTGGTGTAACAATTTGATGGGGGTTCCACACCATCAGGCATTAATATTTATTCGGCATAAAGAATACCTAGGTATGGCCAATAAGATGTGTGACAGCTCACTGTGACAAAGGTGATACACTTCAGTTACACATCACTGGAAGATGTGTAGGGAGGTACATGAAGAAGGTTGCATTGTATTCAGGTATTGGTGTGATGAAGGCTGTGAACTATGGAGGCATTATGGCCTCTGATGTGGATGTTCTTCACATACTCAGTAGTTGTGTTACATACAAGGGGAGTAGTCAGCACTATGACCACATGCTAGTGGATGTTCCACTTACCATTTGCCCCAGGACACAGGCCACATACCTCTTGGTCTGATTATAGGGTGTGATATCTACATCATAATTGGGTTGTGTGTTTGTTTTCCTGATGTAACAAATCCCCCCATGTTTTTGTGTCATTGCAGGTGTTGTCATGGCTGTGGCAGCAATCTTTGGTGTGTGTTGATACTGTCTGTATTATACTAATATCACAGTTGGGGTCAATGATTCTCCACAATCTGCAGTCCTTCAGATAGCTGTTTGGACACAGGATGTGTATGTCATCTGTGATGTCCATCACTTAAATAATGGACAGGAAAGGGCCTAGCAGACAGCCCTGATGTACAGACCTGATCAATGGACCTGAGATATAGGTCATGTCATACATGTCAACATACTTAGATGCCACATATGTGATACAGTGGTCTACCCACTTGGTGCTATAGATGTATATGGCCACATCTGACAGTGTTGAATGAATACTTCAGTGTGGATTTGTGTCAAATGCCTTGAATTTGTCAAGTTCAAAAGGATGATAGTATTATTGTCATGCATGCCCTCAATGACCTCTTTGAGGACATCTAACAGATGTAATAGACATGTAGCATTAACAACTCACACAGGTCTGTTGCACACAGCCAAAATATAACTAGTTTCTGTTTAGAAAAGGTCTGTGATAACATGTTGGTCTACCTCACAAATAAGGAGAGTCAGGATCTGTCTATACATGCATGCATCAGGTGCTGTCCTACCCAAACTCAGACAGATGCATGTTGATGTACACCCTTCTACAGGAACATAGTCTGTGTGGAGGGTGTGTTGAACTGTGTAGTCAACTGTGTCAGGAAGGTGCATGTGATGAGTCACGTGATAAATGATCTGTGATGTCACAGCCTATTGATTCTGTGTGATAGGCCTGGATGAAGGCATGACAGTGCATACTGGCTGTCTTCAATTGGCCTAGGGTTTGAATACAATCCCCCATGCAGGTATCATTGAGAAACTCTCCCAGCTGGTGGTCAAACCTTATGTCACTAGATGAGTAACCATTTGGCTCACTGACAGAACACATACTGTGAAAGTTGGTGAATCAACCTGTACCAGTAGAGCTGTTAATATTGTTGTACCCCAGGGATCTGTGCTTGGCCCTTTACTGTTTGGACTCTATTTCTTGACAGTTCTGGCTACAGTATACGGCCTTTGGCTTACTGTGTTTCCAGATTCATACATACTGGGTGCAATCGTTGAATCCACATATGATGATAACATACTACAGGAGGGGCTAACACAGACAAATGATTGGTGACAAAGCCACATGGTCTACAAATAATGGGCTTCTGCAAAGTGAAATCCCCTGATAATTACAGCATTAACAAGTCCTGCTATGCTGAAACCCAGTCATGCAAACACTAGGAACACACCGATCTCAGGATTATCTTACAACACTGCACTTGAACCTCATCAGAACAGTAATATAGAGTATAATGCTCTCTTTTGGATGTACCTCACTAGACACATGCAGCAGCTGGACAGACCACAGGGGTCTCTCACCAAGAAAACATCATCCCTACAAACCATGCCATGATGTATATGGATAGACTAAAATCCATGTCACTGTAATCTGTATCATATAAGATGAGGTGACTTCTGCCTGACCTCCAGGCTAGTCTCTGATGCTGGCCTACTGGGAATAGTGCACATCCACAAATCATATATAGCTGATGGCATCAGCAGTGTCTGGTGAGGAGAATATAGTAACAACAGTGTCCCACATGCTGGTGTAAAAGGCTGTCTGTAATGTCAAGCAAGTGCACACCACCACCAGTTGACTGCAGTGTGAACAGAACCCCTACCTATCTAAGTACACAGAATACAGAACTCTGTAGTTTATGTAAGCACCATGGCACAAGTCTGACTTTTACAAGACTACTGGTCAACTTATAGTGTATCACATCAGCAGGGCATGTTGGAGAGAAGATGCTGGGAGGCCTGCATGAAATGGATGTGTAAGTATGTGGAGGCATCAAAATACTGTCAATCCATGGGATTGGAGTAATGACTGCAGGATACACACTTCTGCTATTCTGGCTAGACACACACAGTTGACTGCCATGAGAACAGAACCATACCTTTTCTAAATACAAAGACTACAGTACTCAATATTTTACACAAGCACTACAGCACAAGTCTGACTTTTACAGGACAGCAGGGCAAGTTATAGTGAATGACATCAGAAAGGCATGTTGGACAGAAGATGTTGGGAGGTCTGCATAGGTTCTTAGCTTCATAGAAGGTTACTAGACTAATGGCCTAGCCATGTAAAAACACAAGTACCCTTATTGGGCATAGTTAGATGGTCATTGTTAGCATAGCAATTTTGTGATCAACACCGACTACTCCTGTCCATGTGGGACATAGGTCCCACACCCAGGGTGAATTTACAATCACCCATCCAGTTAAGGTTGTGCTTGAACAGGGTCATTGAGGAGCATGGCTTCACATGCAGTGAAAGCCTATTACAGAGGAGTGGCAATTGCTGGGAGAAATATCTGCCTCCCAGCATGTTCTGTTTATGTCACCGGCTAGGTTGATATCTCTGTAGCAAATTATTCTTGTCCCATTTGATTTGCATATGTTCAGCATTTCCAGTAGAGCAGGGTCTGAGACTGCAATGTAAGCCAGGCATAGGTCACCTCTCAGCAGCCTGCATGATACTGAGTACAGTGACAGGTCTTTCAGTCTTTCCACGTATGTCACATTTTGGAGGCCCTGGATTCTCCCAGTCATGAACTTCTGAATTTTCTCCAGTTGGTGCAGGTGTCTGGTGAGGTACAGACAGAAAGGAGCATTGTATTCAATTAGTGATCTGATAAAGTCAAGTAGAGTAGAGGTATGACCTCCCCAGTTTTGGATGTGATGCCCTTATTTATGAGGTGCACAATGTGGAATGTGTGTCTCACCACTATGGACACATAGAGATTGAAATGTAGATTGCTATCAACATGTGTTCCCAAGTCTCACAAGACTGTGTTTGAGCTTACAGGGGTGCTATGTACATTATAATTAGCAGGGGTACTTCACTGTCAAAGGGGACAATGAGGCATTTTTTTCCTTTAAGGTTCAGTCCATTAGTTTGATACCAGTCATTTCTCTTTGTCAGCCCTTTCTGTAATATGTTAACATTGTTGAGGGACTCATATGACTGTGCCCAGGTGATGGACATCTACAAACGTGGAAAGCCACAGGCCATCTACCTTTGCCTGGACTTCAGAGAAATTGTTTCCAAACAGTTGGGTGCCCAGCTAAGATCCTTGTGGTATTCCACTGGTAAGTGGTCTAGTGGTAGAGGTGCAGTCCCCAACTTTGACAGTGTGTATTCTGTTGGTCAGCCATTTGGCTATCCATCTAGTAGTGTATGGGTTAATACCCAGATGTGAGATTTTCTCTATGATACCTGAATGGGGAATAGTGTCAAAGGCCTTGGATAAATCAACATAGGGAGTATATCCCATTATCCAGGTCTTTGGGGTCATTGTCAAAGCTGTCTACTAGGTTTAATAAGCAAGATCTACCCTTGACAAAAACCAACAAGGGGTCAGGTGTGGTGAAAGTCGCCTATGTCCCTGTGGATAAGGTCTATGATGATTCTTTCCATAGTCTTGCAGATAAGGCTGTTTAGGCTAATGGGTCAATAGTTCTAGTTCTGCATGTTACCAGATTGATGTCCATTGCATATCACACAACATTTGGTAATTAATTTATGTGGTGTAGTTGATATGTGTGTGAAAAAAGTACTGAGACACCAGGGTTGCCATGCTTGGGGGGGAGACAACACATTGATATATCGTAAATATGTGACATATTGTTAAATAGGGCCTTCAGTTTGTTATGCTTCCACATGTGATTTCATGTCATGAACAGGAAATGGACAGTAGACAGCACTAACACATAATACTATTTAGTTTTCCTTAGACCAATGAGCAGCAGGTTTGTATGATGTTTGGCAAAGTGTTTGCGCATGCAAGATGCACATTTCCATTACTTTCCCTGTTTATGCATAGTCAGTACACAAATGCGAGCTACATTGCTAAAGTTTGAGAGTTAGTACTGACTGAGCCTATGAAATACACCTGCTGCTTAACTGACTCTGTGGCAAGAGGGTGTAAATGCATTGTCATATTTCTTCCTGAGCCCAAATTATACTGGGTTTGAATCCAGGTGTATTTAATACTTTTAAATAAGTAGTGATAATGCAATAACATTAATTCTTTATAGTACATGTGTTACTGTGTGTTGGCATAGCACAGTGGGTTTAAGCAGCATTGTACCACCATTCACTGTCACTTGGTCTTGGTGCATGATGCCAAACTTCATCCAAACACAGAGGCCAAAAAGTGAAGAGATCCCTTGCTTTTTCTGCTACTTGTGTGTGTTGTGTGTGATTCTATTTTTAACCAGATTATAGGTGTTAAAATGGGGTAGATAGGAATGTGGTAAAATGAGGAGCAAGCAGGTGGAAGAACAAAGGGAAAGCAATGCAGGAATGTGCACAAGGGAGGGAGGAAAGAATCAGAGCTATCCATTTCTTCAACAATAAAGACTGATCATATGTGCAGAATATTAGCTGATTTTGGACTGTCACCTCCAGAGAGAGGGGTGACAACAACTTAATCATGTAGTATAGCCAATTGGATCGAATCAAGTGTGTCAAGAAGACATGTGTGCAAAATAGAGGGCTATGTATGGGGTGATTTTTTTTTCGTGGGACAGGTATCCATTTTTTTTTAATTCAGTAAGAGAAGACTGCTGGGTAAGGAACATATGTATGCCTGGGTCAGGTAAATTGGGTAGGTGAGAAAGCAAATGCAAACAAACAAGACAAGAGACAGGTACAGTGAGGGACAAAAAAGGATGGGGCACCATGATTGGGGTGAGAGAGGGGACAACACAGGATCATGCCTGTCAAGCTTGGAGACAGTGAGAATCAAGTCCTCACCCACTGGACTGTCATCACTGTCCCTTTATTCCACTGGTGGCTGGAATGCTGACATCTTCTCCTCATACAGACCATGAGGGAGAGCAGCCTCTCAATCCGGCGTAGGCATACACCAATGGTGTAGTGCATTATCCTATGCACCAACCCTGACATCTCCTGGTGGGAGATGAAATAACCACCTCTGCCACTGCTCCCATACCACTGCACCAGCTTCTGGGGCTGTACTACCTGAGGGCACAGGTAGTGCAGGGGTAGCAGAGGCAGTGCTGCCAGGTTGGTTCCGAGATGTGCTGGGCATCGGTGCTGGAGCCAGTGGAGGAGGGGCAGACTGACCCACTGGGGCTGGCCTACCTCACTGTGCTGTGTGGCATTTAGTGACGTGGTACACATGGATGACATGGAGATATTTTGATGACACATAACAGAAAATAAAAAAAAAGACAGACAAGGGTTGGGATGAGAGAAAAAAGATAAAATTAGTACCATCATAGGTGACATACAATGTATTAACAAAATTATGCAACTCCTTTATCTGAACTTACATTTAAGTATATTTCCTAATAGATATACACTATACTACAGATTGCTGAAAGTAATCCTTGAAATGTAGTTATATAGAGCACATATGCTTATTCAATTATACACATTACAGTTAAAAGCAGGGCATTTGTGCCACTGGTATAGAGGTTTTAATTTACTGTAAATATTATTAAAGAAATGCAATATTGCATAGCCATAATTCATGGTATTTTAACCCACAATGTCTGACTACAGTCTAATTTTTGACTCCTACAATTGGTTTGTGCTACAGAGTAATGCATGTATACTTGCTTTTACAGATGGGATATGCATGTTCAGTTTGATACAACTGTTTAAAAAACCCAAAAGCTATCTTTAACTGTTAAAGCTACAATAACACTTCTCTTGTGCTGCATACATACTACTTGCTTCCCTCAGTCTCTCCATTTGAGCAAAATGAGCCTGCCTATTGAACTCATGTTCAGTGGCAGCTGGGGAAAGAACAGAAAAGAACAGATGAGCATTATGAAGACCAGTCTTGCCTATATTTAGCTTTCTAAGTCCTACAAATACTCCTTTATTGTCATACTTACACAGCTGTGGGATTCCACAGTTTCAAATTTATTCAACTAATGGTTGAGGGTATCCTTTTTACACCTGTGTAGGCCATTAAAATGATGTCTACACTGCTTTCCAGTGCATGGGATGTCAGTGGCACTGAATGCAGCCTGAGACAAACTATTCCATGCCTCAGACTTGTACTGGAAGCCAGAATAGTCCCCGTGCAGAAGCTTTTGGCTGTGATGCTTTACCATGAGTCCACTAAATACCCGGGACTCCTGGACACCCCACCTCTGTGCCCTAAACTGGGCACTTTCCTCTCTAATGCCAGCCATGTCTACCATCTGAACTAGAGCAATGGAAACTGATGTTTTCCCACTAATTGCAGTTATCACTTCTACTGGTAGTGCACAAACTCTAGCAACAGCGTCAACCACATTTGTGCAATGTTAAGTGGAATACAGCAGTGTCAAGCTGGTAGTGTACAAATTTGAGCAATAATGTCAACTACATTTGTGCGATGTTAAGTGGAACGCACCAGTGCCAAGCAGGGGAGGAATTAATTGAAATTGGAAGGTTAATATGATGCTTAGCCTTAGTTTGAGGGGTCTCTACTGATGTAGCCTGGAAATATATGCTGGAAATTGGAAGGTAACTGTTAGAGGAGTTAAGTTTGCAAACATGCACTGGGGGCATAAATGTAATGACCTGGTACATTTGTTTTTGCCTTTATACACTGAGAAAATTGATTTTTACACTGTGGTATTCAAACCTAGGGATAAGGGACAAAACATTTTCTTCCACAGTGTTGATTTTCCATCTTTGTCACAGAACAGGTGCTGCTCAAACATAGTCAGTGAATCATACATAAATACAGGTGACAGTTTGTGGTGTTAAACAAGTATGTGTGTAACCTGACATGGTTATTGTATATAGATCCAGTTGTGTACACATCTTATGTAACTGTGAAGGTCATGCAAGTCCATATAGTAGAATTCTACTTACAGAAATATAGTAGACAGTATATATACCCTTAGTCATGCATCTGAAAACACAATAATAGTGTCTCATCCCTCATACACATAATTCATATCAGTTCCACTATCTAAAGTGTTATAAGTAAGAGTGAATATAATTGGAAGAGGAACAACAGTAAAAGTGTTGGAATATCTTGTATTAGAACCCAGGACCATGTGTATGGCAGTCCTACACTTACACCTGTTGCCACAAGAATGTTGAAGTAACACTTGTCTATTTGTCAGTTGAATACTATAACCTGCACTGTCCCAACAGTAAAAATAGGTTGCACATCTTGTACTAGAACTCAGGACCATCTATAGTCCAGCTGTACACTTACACCTGCTGCCAGAAAAATAGTTACATGACATTTCCTATTTCTTAATCTTTCTTAAGTTCTCTGTGTTAACTGCTATGCAATGCCACTTAGAGCATTTGCGTGGTGCCCAACATAATTAATTGAATGCATCCAGTTTCAATTATTGGCTATCTGGGTCCTGTCTGCAGGTGTGTGATGGATGCAGCTGTTGGGAAACCTTGCTAACTGCAGTGCAATGCCACTAATTGAAGTTGTGTGATGGAAAACAGAAATTGCAACAATGTATTGTTTTTGACCTTTGTCCTTTTACAGATGCCCTGTTTGTAGGTGTTCTCTCTGTTTCCTGGGTGGGTCACTAGACTGAGTTTGCTCACTGCTGTGCTCCGTGCAAACGAGATAAGAACAGCCAAACCTGACATTCATTTTTCTCCGTTTCCCTTCTTTGCTCTAAGACATGCGTTGCACAAACACTGCCCCCCCCCCAAAAAAAAAGAAAAAGAAAAAAACAACTAAAAAGGGAAAAGTGGTTGAAGTGTGGAAAAGCAATCTATGGCATACAGACATACATACTAAAAATGTTACTACACATGAAATATTTCTACATAGGGCTGGATTTGAACTCACTCCAAAGAACCTTTAGAACACAGTAGGGGTGCCTTATCCCTCTTTGCCTCACAAACACTTTTGGAGCAAGGAATTGAAGTCATTCGGTGTACAACCAACTGCAACAACAGGTCTATATTGAATCAGCGAACGCTTAAAAAAGCGAACGCTGATTCATCGACCCTATTTGACTGAACGCTGACAATGCCGTATACCCAGAACAGATTTTTTTGTCAGGGAAAAAAAATCGCTGGGCTGGTTTTGGGAGCTTGCCGTTTCCTCCACTCTGGGTGGTGCTATCTCAGAGTTGGTATATTTAAGTAGGGAGGGTGTGGGGGGCACAGCCCCCACGTAAAATACTGTTTTAAGTTTTGTTTTGTTTTTTTTTTTTTTGTGGAACAGCGATTTTTTTTCCCTGGGAAAAAAATCTCTGTTCCGAGTGTTCGGGATTGTTAGCGTTCAGTGAACTAGGGTCGATGAATCAGCATTCGCTTTTTTAAGCATTCACTGATTTAATATTGACTTGTAACATCAACTACAGTGCTATTAAGCCATATAACAGTTATTTGTACATTTATTAATTTTGGACATAATGCACTAAATGATCACAAATATGCAGCTCTGTTTTACCTCTCTGTGTTTGTTGCTCATTCTTCTCTTATCTAACCAATAATCTGAGACATGCAGTCTT
>NC_056740.1:90093728-90176228 GCF_019279795.1 Protopterus annectens | reverse complement strand
TCCTTGACATTGGTGCTACTGTTTCAGGGACAGCAAGCATGTCCCAGGAGGAGCTTACAGGTAGACTTTTGTATCTCAATTGTTAAATACTGTTGTATAGTAAAACAATTTAAGTCAATACGTTAGTTTTGTTTCACAAGAAATTTTATTTGGGGTTATTGAAGATTGCTACAGTTAACAACACATTCTTAGGGCTTAGGTTGGACTTGTCATCCAAGTTCTTGTTGAAACTATAGTTAATGGACATATAAAGAGGAAAAAGTATTACCCCTTGTTTTACTGCTAATTGTAATGCTGTTGTCCTTAACCTTTCACTTAACTTCTTCCAGAACCATCCAGCATAGGGAGCATTCCATCATTTGCACATGGTAAGCCAAATATTTTTATGTCAGTACTGATGACCATTTTAAAGAAATATCTTACTGTGTGATGTCGATGTCAGGACTGTTGTGTGTATTGATGTACTGTATAATAGTGGCACCATTGTTATTTTGTTAGCATATATTGGACTAAAGCAGTGTAGGTATTAATTGTTCCAGTGTTTGTTGCTTATTATCACAGGTGATCCTGACAGTGGAAGTGCAGGACTTCTACCACCTGATGTCAGAGTATCAGTAGACTCTGATGATGATGGTGGCCAGATAGAGGCACAGTTAGGTGTGCAGAGGCTGAATCTGACACTGAGGTTGACATACAGCCATCCTCTGAAATTCCATCAGACACAGCCATCAGGCCTACCCATACCCACTCTAGTGAGCCCTCAGATATTGAACAGGTGGTTGGGTATGACAACGATGAACTGCCACCTCTACCATGCAATGCTCACACCTGTCTGACAGACCAAGACTTAGAGCTACCACAGAGCTTGGATGGGTTCATGCAGACACCCACACAGCAATTTCACCCGGACCCATACAGACACGCACACAACAGTTACATGGTTCAGCCCTGAAGCTTAAAACTCATTTATTCTCACTGGCCATTTGTTGCTTTATCTGAATGTCTGCATGCTTCTGTTTCTTACACACACTCACCAACCTTTTGTGTCAGCCTATGCTTCCTGTCCCCACACAACATCCTGTGCAACTGATGATAACTGTGCCATATTCCTGTTTTGTATCTTTTGGATTCAGGCATACATAAGCTTTGTATATGATGCTCAGTGTGCATAGCTGACTTAGTGCTTAGTATATCTGCATTTGTGATGTTGAATTGGTAATTGGACCTTTGACTTATATTGGTCTTAGAAAGTTAGACAGTTGATAGCATCAAAATGTTTCCATCTTTATTGTTAATAATCTCGTGAAGGTTGTGAAGTCTGAAACTGAAATGTGACTCATTACTTTCTAACTTCTCCCGTTAATGAATTTCCAGTACAAATGTATGGTGCTAAACTGAATGCCACTGGAGGCAAAGCTCTCACATAAAAGTACTCCTAATGTTAATAAGGTTGTCAGTAGTACACACACTGCACCCATCACACACAATTCTATGCAGACATATAAATCCACATATGCTGAGGCACTTAAATGTAACCCTACTAAACCACAAAGACATCCTAGACAAAGTACATGTAACAAATAACCTCAGAACCCCCAAATGCACTCTTTCAAAACAAAACCCACATCAACACATAGAGCCACATCTCATGAAGCCTCTACCTCTAAGCCCATAAGGCAAGCCACCACACAATCCAACATTATGGTATTGGAGACTCCATCATGAGACACACTGATGTCCCACTTACAGGCTGCATAATGAGAAAGTCACTGCCATTTGCTTATCAGGGGCTAGGAGCTGCCACATTATGCACACACTCAGGTCACTGGACTACAAGTACCAGTATGACTCAGTCATAGTCCATGTGGGAGTAAATGACCTGAGACATACCTCCCTAGACTATATGAAAAGAGACATCATAGAGCTCTGAGAATATGTGTCTCAGACTGATACAAGGCTAGCACTGAGCAGCATCCAAGGATGATGCCACAATATGAACAAAAGATGATTGACTTTAATAATTGTCTTAGTTTCTGGTGTCATTCTAAGGGGGTGCAATATTTATCATTTTGGAAGGAGATGGTCAATAGATCATGCTGCTTTGCCAGTGATGGTCTGCACTTCTCCCCTCTAAGCTTTCGAATATTTGTTAAACATTGTCTTCCCCCTATAGTGTCTTTTTCAGGCAATGCCAAACTGAAAGTCAGGCCCCAGAGGCCTAATGGTTAAGGCACTGGTCTTTTAAGCCAGGGATGGTGGGTTTGAGTCTCATCTGGTGTGATATAATCTTGGCTTTACTAGAAAGGCTCTCCAAGACTCTGCCACAGTTTGCTGTGAGGGAAAGGTTACTTTGCTTTTTATTTCTTGTATTTTGTATTAATTTATTGGCTTTTGTGGTTTGTTTTCTTCACACTGTGTTTTACTTGTACTCTGCTTTTAACTGTGTATTAAAACTTGAAGAGATCACAGCTCTGTCTCTTGTGAGTCAGACAGAAATTAGAACAGGTCAGTTAAGGAGTCACACAGAAGTTATAACAGGTCAGTTAAGGTTAATCATCGGTGAACTGAGGGGTGAAGCTTGGAGCAAAACCTTCTATTTAAGGGGGAAAATTAAACATTTCAGAGCTTTACTGGAAAGGCTCACCCAGACTCTGCCACAGTTTACTGTGAGGGAAAAGTTAGTTTGCTTTTTATTTCTTGTAATTTGTATTACTTTTATTGCTTTTTTCTGTTTTGCATGTTGTGATGTGTTTTCATCACATTGTGTTTTACTTGTATTCTGCTTTTAACTGCATATTAAATATTGAAAAGAGACCACAGCTCTGGCTCTTTTGAGTCAGAGTTTTTCCCACACTCCCAAGCTGTTACTGTTGTGTTCACCACTATCTTTCTAATTGCCTGCCCCTTATGTTAATTTGACCATATATCTCGTTCCCTCTCTCCTTCCACTGGCTGGTGTGCATAAGCACAAGTTTATAATTTTGTGAAATCACCCCCCTTCAACTATTTAAATTTATTGGCCATCCTACTATATTCCATAGTACCAGAATATAAAAGTATATAAAAATATAAATATTTCAATCTATCTTGCTCTTTTAAAAATAGTGGCTCTTCACTAAAATGTAACTTTTTAGACAGCTAAAACTTAAGTTACCCACTTTCATATCTAACTGCTTAGTGCACACTGCAGTATTTAGGATAAACCATTTTTTTTTCATTTTTACCCTTAAGCATCTATTGTAAGACCACCAGTTATTAGCAAGCCCACATTCTGCCTCTCAGTATTCATCTTGGGATTAGTGCTTCTGTTTTCTCCTGGTGACAGAAGGAGTACATGGACATTATTTCCTGGAGACTGCTGATCACCAGAAAGCCTAATAACTGCTTTATAGGTAACATCTTGGGATCTGTGCTTATATTCTGATTCTGGTGAGAGAAGGAGCAGAGTGCATTGATTCATGTTTCTGTTTGGACAGTGAGTGTCTGTGCTTAACGTATCTGATTGATCTGGTTGCTATTTAAGGCATCTACCAGAAAAAGCTACAAGTCCGCAAACCCTTGCATCATCTGAGACAAGACTGTGGATCATCAATCAGGCTGTGGCCTGCGTCTCTTCTTGGGATTGGTGCTAACATTTTGCTTTTGGTGAGAGAAGAACCAAAGGAGCATTGTATCCCAACACAGTGAAGCTGTGGCGAGACCAGCATTAGTAGTAACCAGGCTTTAGCTATTCAAGTGACTCACCTCTTTTCATCATTCTTGACAAGCTAATTCTTTGTTTTCAGTAAGTACTGCTTTATTTGTTTCTAACTTCAGAATAACTGCCTAAATACTTCATCCTTAAATTTTCAGGGTCTATGTATTAATATCCCCTCAAGTGCTTGGCAGTGCTCTGTACAGACTCAGATACCCTGAGTGACATTTTTCCTGTAAAAGCACAACTGAAATTTCTCCAATACCTAGTTGCACACAGGACAACTAGTTTGCAGTGACAAGCACTGTCCACATATTTGCAAACCAGATACTCCCAACAGTAATTAATATTCTCACTCCAACTGTCTCATCAATAAAAAAGGGTCTGTTGCCATGGATATGAATTTTCCTACTGCCTCCATTACCAGCTTGGTGGATATGAACATCATAAGGCAATGTAGAAATTGCCTCAAGTTTACTGACAACCAGTTAATTCTCAAACAAACTGATATGGTATATGAGAGATGTATTTACACAATGTCACTGGAGGTAAAGCTCTCACACAAAAGTACTCCTAATGTCAATAAGGTTGTCAGTAGTACATACGCTGCACCTATCACACCCAATTCAAAGCAGGCAAATAGACCTACATATGCTGAGGTACTTACATGTAACCTTCCTAAACCACAAAGACCTCCTAGATAAAGTACAGACAACAAATACCCTCAGCAGCCCCAAATGCGCTCTTTCAAAACAACACCCACATCAACACATAGAGCTATGTGTCATGAAGCCTCTACCTCTAAGCCCATAAGGCAAGTCACCACACAGTCTAACATTCTAGTCATTGGAGACTCCATCATGAGACACACTAATGTTCCTTTCACCAGGCTGAGTAAGGAGAAAGTCACTGTCAATTGCTTATCAGGGACTAGGATCCACCACATTACACATGCACTCAGGTCATTGGACCACAATTACCAATATGACTCAGTCATAGTACATGTGGGAGTAAATGACCTGAGATGTACCTCCCTAGACTATATGAAGAGAGACATCATGGAGCTCTCAGAATATGTGTCTCAGGCTGATATGAGCCAAGCATTGAGCAGCATTTTACCTTCTCCAAGTATGATGCCACAATACGAACAAAAGATGACTGACTTTAATAATTGTCTTAGTTTCTGGTGTCATTCTAAGAGGTGCAATATTTGTCAGCATGGAAGGAAATGGTCAACAGACCACACTGCTTGCCAGGGATGACCTGCACCTCTCCCCTCTAGGTTTTTGAATATTAGCTAAAACACTGTCTTCTGCCCTACTGCCTTTTTTAGGCAATGTCAAACTGAAAGTACTTCTGACATAGCAACTCAAAACCAAGAAAATCTAAAGGTATTACTGCTCAGTTGCTAGGAGTCTAAACATAAACTCCGCTCCCTAGAAGCTCTCTTTACCCTAGAGAATGCTGATGTCTGTGTGGCCACTGAGACATGGTTTAAAGCCATGGAGAGCATGCCAACAGTGCAAGGTTATAATGCCTTCCACACAATTAGGCCAGTACTTCACAGGCAGAGACTAAAGGTGGAGGTGTCTCTATTTACATTAAAAATAAATATACTTCAAGACTGGTCAAACAGGACAATGTACTTGAGCTGCTTTTTGTTCAAATCACCATAGGTAAAATAAAATACCACTTCCTTGCAAGCTATAGGTTCCCCTCTATGACCCAGGAAACCCATACTATGTATTTAAACTTATTAGAAACACTAACCATCCAACCCATTACCATATACATGGGTGACTTTAATTACCCCGCTATTAAATGGGAATCCTATGACAACAAACGTACATGCACAGAGATTCCTGGATTTTGTAAACACAAACTCCCTGGACCAGATAGTCAATACACCAACCAGGGGTGCAACCATAATGGATCTGGTCCTCACTAATATGGGAGACTGCTGCACACCCCCTACTGTAATGCCTTCTCTGGTAAGGTCAGACCACAAAATGGTTTCCTTTGAAGTAAAAATAAAACCTGGACCCCCAGCTAAACCTGGAATATTCAGGAACTATTCTAAGGCTAATCTTTTGCTATTAAGTGAGAACCTGGCAAAATTTCAAGCCTCTATAAACCCTGAGAACACTTCTGCCTATGCAGAACTGTTCACAGAAACCCTGTTCAAGCATGTTAATAGCTGCATAGAGGCAGCTGTACCCACCAGGAAGAAGTACAGAACTAACAAAAAAACAAGCCACCCTGGTGGAATCGCTTTAGCACTTCCACTATTTATTCATTCTTATATATGAGATTTGCTATATGGCCACTAGATGAAAGCAAAACATTCATTAATCCACTGTTACTTATTTATTCATTCATTTATTTATTCGTTTTAAATTGTTTTAATCAAGCAAACATTATATATTAAACATACAAATTGTAGTTTTATTATTATAATAATTTATTTGTTAGCACTCATACTATTTATTTATTCATATACACGTGATTTCAAGGGACTGATTGATATTGAATATTTAATGCTTTTTTAAACCCAGTTATGTAACATGATTGGTTTTAAATTAATTGCTCTTAGATTGAGATTGGTTTTAGAATTTCAGCCACATATATAAGTTTATGCTGCTTAGTCAGGGGTATTTGCATCTGATGAAGTTTGCACGAAAACATATTATCACTTGTTATAGCATTAATGTGTTTTGGCATTTTTATCTATGTGTTATAAGTTTTTATTTTGGTTGTCGTAGCATAATAAATTGTATATCCTTATTTCAGACTTGGACCCTTATTTGGATCTCACCAGTGAACCTTTGACTGTGTTCTTGGACAAATAAAGTCTACCAAAGCCAAATCTGAAGTAAGTTTGTCCTCCCAGGCCAAGGACAACTACAAAGCATTCTTTAGCTATGTCCACAACCTCAAAGGCACTACACAATTGTGTGCAGAGACTCATTTTAAATGGAGCCACCTATACTGAGCTAAAAGATAAAGCAAACCTCCTGGCTGATAAATTCAGCTCCAACTTTACTCCTATCTCCCCCTCAACCTTCTCTCAGGAAATATCATTAAATATAACTCCTCCTACTATCACTAGGGAACAGGTCCTTAATGCTTTCTCTAAGACCAAGAACACTGCATCAATGGACACAGACAATATCCCAGGATGCCTTCTAAATAGCATGAAACATGACCTATTAGGACCTCTGGAATTACTATTCAACTGTAGCCTCTAAACAGGCTTCATGCCTCATGAATGGAGAAAGGCAACAGTCATCCCTCTGCACAAAAGTGGGCCATCTACAGACCCTGGAAACTACAGACCCATAAATATCACTGGTCTTATATTTAAAGCCTTGGAAAGAATTATCATGGAGATGATCAACAGAGATACAGTAAACCTCCAGACACTGGACCCAACCCAGTTTGGTTTTGTTAAGGACAGTTCATGCCTACTCAACCTGGTGGACTTCTTTGAGAAGGTCACCAAAGCAATGGATGAGGGCAAAATCGTTCACACTGTCTACCTTGACCTGGCCAAGGCATTTGACATAATACCCCACTCGGACACTGTTGACAAACTCAAGAGGTTAGGTACAAACCCATATGTCACCCAGTGGATAGGCAACTGGCTCACAGACAGGACCCAGGAAGTCAGAATTGGGTAGTCCACCTCTACAAAGAGACCAGTCACAAGTGGAGTACCTCAGGGATCAGTCCTTAGACCACTCCTTTTTGGCATTTACTTCTCAGAAGTCAAGGCCAATGTCAGTGGTCTCTGGCTGACTAAATTTGCAGATGATTGCAAATTAGGAGCTGTCACTGAATCTCACACTGACACAAATGTTCTCCAGGAGGGGCTGACACAGGCAAACAACTGGTGTCAGAACCATAGACTAAAACTACATGCCAGGAAATGCATAATAGTTTCCTTTGGTAAGTCATCCATCCCTGATAACTATCATATTGACAAGCAAACTGGAGAAATGGCACACCAAACCACAAACAAGATGAAAAAAACAGATGGAAGCAGCCCACAGTATCCAAAAAGTCCACGGCACAAAAACCACAAGGAATAACACCCTGTCACTCGGGCAAACCTATCTTTGAGTACAATGCCCTTTTATTAATAAAATAAAAAGCGTTTTCGCTGCAAGTACAAACAGAGCAGCTTCTTCAGAAAGAAACAAAAAAGAGCGCCAAAGTTTGTTTTAAATATCCAAGGGGAGTGTGTCAATGTACATCACTTCCTGGTATAGCGCTGGAACACAAATTATAAATCAAACAGTCTAAATTACACATATAAAAAAATTGTTATTCACAACTTAAAACATTAAATAAGTAAATATAAAATATATATAACATATTTAATAGAATACATAAACTTATAAAATCACATACAGCTGTTCCTCCCTAACCCAATTCAAGTGCAATCTGGACAATTGTATGGGAAACCAGAAATTCATCCCTGGTTTGGCCCCTATGTCATTAATGGTTCATTTCCTAGGCCCATCAGAACTTGTCAGAGATTTGGGATGCATGGCTAGGCTTAAAAAGGCCCTTATGGTTGTTAGCCTAGTAAACACCTATGAACCTATAAGGGCATGCAGTGACCATCACTACTTTTGAGAAGTATGACCATGTGAATCTTTGATGTCTGAGGCCTACTACTTAATAATGGACACATATAAGTCAAATACATCACTGCTGTCATATGTTAAGGTCATTTCTGTACAAACCTCCCACTTTTTACTTGCTTACACTACCAAGTAACAGCATGCAAGGGTATGCCAGTAATTCATATTATTACACAATACACTCCAGGTTCAACACTTACCTTGTAAATCCAGCAGTTGCAACAGTTTTAGTTCAGGGCTGACTCTGTCTGATGCAAGCAGTACACACCCAATGGATGGGTTGGTAAAAGATGTGACCGTTGCCTGGCATTAATGTTAATATATGTATATGTGTAGGAGGAAGGATTTAGGTCCTTGAGTGGTGAGTGAGTATGTGATACTTTGTCTCTTAACCAATGCAAGGGCATACTGAGCATGCCTATGTCTGCCTCCACCCACAGCAGCTGCTGCTTCCCCCTCTAACTTCTCACCTGCATGTAGCTGGGTGACATTGCCATTGGTGATGGGATGTGTGCCCTTTCCCCTTGTTGATCCTGCTGAAGCATGATGATGTTGTGTAGCATGGAAAATACTGTGAATATTTCAGTACATGTCCGTGGATTGCATTGCAGGGCTCCCGAAGATGTATCTAGGCACCAGAAATGCAACTTCAAGCAGGCCAAACACACGCTCTATGATATTTCTGGTTTGAGAGTGTGCCTCATTATGGCATTCTACAGCAGGTGTGTGTGTGTGCATTTCTGATGGGCATCATTTGCCACAGTTCCAGTGTATAACCTGCATCCCCCAGTAAATAACCCCGTGGGAATCCACCTAGTGAACATCTGATACAGTTGGGAGGTGTGTCAGATATGTGAGTTGTGGTAATTGCCTGGGTTGCCAGCACACATGTTCAAGATGATTCCTTGACAGTTAATAGAGTGGAAGCCCTTTCTATTAATGTAGAGCCTTCCGTGTTCCCAAAGTGGTGCTTTAATTTCTTCATGCGTGCAATCGATAGCACCCAGTACTTCAGGGTAGTGTGCTACAGGGTACAACTCCTGCATATTTCTGGCCCTATCCTCAGGAGCACGGGGAAAATATATATGGTCACTACCATACTGGAGCATAGCATTCAGGAACTGATGGCGTATCCTGGGTGCTGATGCCTGTGACACCCTCAGCATGTCCCCTGTTGGTCTCTGAAAGATACCTGTAGTTAAAATTCTAAGTCCTACACATACCTTTGTCTCCACTTGGATTGGTTCCCCTTGGTGGCTCTGAGTTGAGGATGACAGAGGCTGCAGTATTCCTGTATTTTGTCTGTATCAACCCTTTAGTGCTTTACACTTTCCATGTCATGTAGATTGTGATAAGTTAAACAGGGTCTGAAAATTCTTCTCCTTCTTGCTCTTGGTTTATTAGCAGCAGCACAGACTTCAGCCTGTTGCACATACACATGAATTAAAGCAACAGCAGCCCTTAACATTGTTTCTGTGCAGACTCCTTTCCGCAGCTGTATTCCAAGAGGTTTTGGAATTCACAGGAAAAACCAGCACTGAGTCTACACGGTTGCTTTATAGCTTGTTGAATATCTCTTCCATCTTGGATTGGTTGATTAGCATACAATTCAGCTGTTTATGCTGTAATTAGTATGCCATGGTGTTTACCTTGTTTGTGCGGCTCTACATATCATATAGAGCCGCTTACTGAATCTAAAACAGTGTGCTACCATATGTGAGACACTCTCACGGTGTAAACTTACCATGTACGCTTTACTGAATCTGGCCAATTATCTTTTTAAGTTTAAACTGCATGGCTGTTGACCTCTTCACAAATGAAAAACATATTCTTTACTTGGCATAAGTCATCCAAATTTCAAGTTGCTTGTTGTAAATAGAAGGGATGTTATTAGGCTCATTAAAGTCAAGAACTGCTGATGTGTGGGGTTTGTAGTTGCTTTGTTCTTCTAATTCCATTACCTGTTTTGTGGACTACTGTAGTTTCTCTTGACTTCACCATGAACATCATATGAGGAGAGTCTCAATTGAAAAAAATACTTGTTGAGAGTTGTTTATGTTCATATGGAATGTAAGTTTATTTTTATAAGGTAGTTCTGTACCATATCCTTCTAAACAAATAGCTGTTACAAAAAGTAATGCATTTATAATACAAGACAAGATCAGCCTAATTTATGATCTAAACTCTCTCTCTCTCTCTCTCTCTCTATATATATATATATATATATATAAATGAGATACCTAGCCATTATCAAATAAAACAAAATAAAAATGAGTGCCATAAAGTTCTTGAAATTTGCAGTTACAAGTCAAATGGAATTGTCAGGTGTCAGCTTTTTCACTTCTTCAGCCACATGTCACATGCACATTATTATGTCAAAATGAACTTTGCTTCAGTCTAAGCTTCATTTCAAAAGTCCTTGGTGTATCAGAGAAAATGCTCCTGTACAGTACATTCAGTTAGAAATTCAAGGATGTGTTCTAACTTGCTGCATAGAAAAATACATAAAAATATATTTAAAAGAAACAGATGCACATTATATAAATAACATAAAACAATAGCATATTCACCCATATCTAATACTAGGTGATAAGTATACAAAAAAGGTTCCTCTAAGGTAAGTAAAACGAATCTATCCCCTAGGTACTGCCACCGAGCAGTTTGCAGTAGTACCTGGGAAGCGTAACTCTCAATCTCTTAGATCAAGAAATCTGGGCAAAGACACAGATAATGTGGGAACAAAGGCCCAAAATTAGGGACACTTTTTAAATATTGCTCTTACAGACTTAGAAATCCAATAGACTAACAGGATTTGCATTAGCTTGAATTTTCTGAAGGCTGTGAACTCTGAAATGCAAATGTCTGTCATTATTTTCTGACTTCAGTCCTCAATGATTTGCCATAAAAACACAATTTTATGAGAAATAGGCTATAAATATGAGGCAAAAATCTGAACTTGCTGTGAAAATCTGGAGAGTTGAAAGATATGCTGGAAAGATGATGGTTTGCTGGGGTGGCAAACTGGTTGATGTCAAATACCTCTCACTTACCTGTCAGCAAACTGAGCATTTCCTTTTTTTAATTTCTGCTCATGACTTCCTGACAGAGTCCTACTCAAGCCATCAGTTATCTTTTGTTTTGGTCCTATAAGACCTCATCCTACTTGCCTGGCCCCCCAATACCCCACATCCACCCCAGCTGTACCAGATATTCCCCTACACCTAGA
Organism: Protopterus annectens; assembly: GCF_019279795.1. Lineage (NCBI taxonomy): Eukaryota > Metazoa > Chordata > Ceratodontiformes > Protopteridae > Protopterus > Protopterus annectens. The sequence continues at coordinate 90,164,659 of NC_056740.1, read as the reverse complement.
TTACTCTGGTGTTTCTGGGGTCGGTCAGGTGATCCTAAGGGTGTCTTGGGGGGCTCAGCCACCTGTGCTTCCATCTGGGGGATTCTTTTATATGTCCAAACCACTCCATTTCTCCACCCCCAACATTCATCAACTATATCCGAGGGCAATTTCCCTCTACAGGCAATGCCTTCTGTTAAGGAATATCATTGAGAAGTGCCCTCTCACCCAGGATGGGCATGCCCATCCCTCCCTGCTGCACCATAAGTCACCTGAGCCAGTAATTGTACCAAAGTCACCCAGGCTATAGTCAGAGATTTATCTCTCTACACCACCAGAGCAGCTCAAGCCATCATCTATCTTGAGAAATGGACTATGCACCACTTTCAGTATCATGGCTTCAAGTGTCATCACATCCCAGAGTTGCACTGCCAGTCTACATAGAGGATATAAATGATTTCTATTCAGTTTATGTACTACATCACTGTTATTTGCCATGTAAGCAAAAGTCTTCCTGGTATAGAATGTCTTAAGAGTCAGAGAATAACTGCCAACATCTTTTAAGATGATGTGGAGTTTCATAGAGCCAGTTGTTTTGGACCCTTGGGGGGGGGGTTCAGTGGACTTCCAGGCAGTGTCCAAGGCATTGGTCAATAAGGCCTGATTCTGCTTGGCCAGTGGCAATGATAAGCCTTGTTTATCCAGACCTGTTTCTCCCACAACATGAAATCTACATGCGTGGTAGCACTAGTAAGGTCTTGTTCAGGAGATCCACATACTGACCTCATTTAGCTTTCAGGTGACATTCTCCACTCATACAATCACTCTAGGCACTATAGGCACTATGAGGACTATGAGACCTGGAGTCCTGAGAATTTCCCTGATCTTAATGTCCTTTGAGAGGAAATGAGGGCTGAAGGGAGGATGTGATAGATGTGATGTTTGTTAAATTTTAAATTGAAACCAGATTGGAGACCAACAGCTGCAATAACAGCTAACCAGGAACAAGGATTAGGAGGTGTTTAAGGTTTTGTTGTGTAAAACTTTGCATTTTATTAAAATACTTTTTAGACAGAGATCAGTTCAGATACTCAGAAGACTGAGTACAGAAGTCAGTTCTAATGTCCAGCAGTTGAGATATTCAGAAGTCAGTTCAGAAGTCCAGAAACTCCAGAAAACAGTGCAATTTATCTTAGATCTGCTATTACAAAGGAAAAGAACAATACATTCTTCAGAGCTACAGAAATCTGAATATTCATTTTGCAATTTTCAGCTATCATTCGGTTCAGTTTGTCAGTGCTGTTATTTGAGATGGTTTCAGAAACATAAGACTTGCTCAGATCTTGCTGGATTATTATAGATACATCTCCACTGTATACCGCTGCTACATAATAAACTACCTTTATAAGACCTTTAATGAGTAAAGACTTGGTACAGCTCCTGGTATGAAAGTAAAAGACATCTAGTTCACATCTGACACTTTCAATAGATAAAAGTCTCCTAAAGAAAACAATCACCTAAAATGTGAATTTTTTATACTGCCTGCAGTCATAGCTACTTTTATCTGCACAAGAGATACTTTAGCAGGTAAGCATAAATTCCCTGGAAATTTCACAGGCAAAGCAAAAATAGGTAATATTTTAAACCAAAGTGCAAAATCTATGAATATTTTCTGTAACAGGTCACTTTTTGGCATATTCTGAAAATCTGGAGTTCTAGGTCTGATATCAAACATATTCTCACCAAGTTATGCACATGACAGTGGCAAAAACAGTGAAGATGGCATGGTCTATCTGCAACTTTATCCAAGATGCAAGCATACATCCTTGTGAGGAGGAGCTGGCCAACCAGAAATGTCCAAAGAGCTCTAGGAGTCAAGCTAGCTGGGCAGAGATCTGACCTGTGGCTAATTCCCATATGCTAGGAATTCTACTGCAACAGTGATTCATGCAAAGAACATCTGGAAGTGATCATATTTGCTCTGAAATAAAAGTTATGTCTTTTTAATGATAAATCTTTGAGTTATCTGTTTATTGTTTTTATTTAGCAGGACTTAGCTGCAGGCTTGAGTCAGCTTGGCATCAAGACTTCACCCAAATCTCCAACTCCTCCCCAATCACATAATGCTCTGTCTACATCTTCCCATTGCCTCCAGATCTGAGATGCCACTTAAAAAAGAGCAATCCTAACCGTCATTACATACCAAGGAGTGCATAACAATTATATAATTATTAACTGAGCTTCTTGGCAGAGATGTGGAGTGCGTATGTTGAGGAAGGCAGACACACATCACCCAGCTCTATCAATATGGTAAGTGCATAACTTTTGTAACTGAGGAGACCTTGTTCATCATCGTCAACAAGCTGGATATAATCCCTAGCCCATTCTCCACAGTGGAATTAGGAAAGGACCCCATGGATAATAATAATCTTGAAGGAAGATGACCTGGAGATCTCATTCAGCTTATTGTCTTGTGAAAATATGCAAATAAGATAATGTTGCAGATGCACAAATCTCATATAATGAGGAATACTTAAAGAAGGTGTCAGAAGATGCCATCACTCTGAGCAATTGCAAAACCTGTGTTGGTCCAAAAAAGGTACCTGCCTGTGTTATGAGTCTGTCTGCTGCCCCTTATAATGGCAAAATCATGTGTGTTTCAGTGTATTTGTGCTTTCTGTTAGTGGACGAATACAGCATTTCTTTCTTTTTTTTTTCCCCATCACTCTGGTTGAGAGAGCTGTAATTTGACATGCAAAGGTTTGTTAAACTTTTCACAGCAAAACTTTATAAATGCAGACAACCACCTTGATAGAGTAGTTTCAGAAATGTTGTACCCTTGTTTGCCAGGAGAATAAGAGACAAACAATTGGGCAATATTCTTTGGGGGTAATTCAATAAACCCTACATGAAGTGATTCTCCATACAGGAATAGTGTAACAGCCCGAACATGGAATATGGCTGCTGAGCGATCCAATAAACAAGGCTGGGGGTGTGCACGAGCCTCCTAGCACTATTCTAACACAGACACCATGGAATAATGCTAATCACTTCATTTGCTAGTGAAAACCATGCAAATGAGGTGAATTAGCGATTCAGCAAGCAGACAGGCATCCGTGTTGGAGCTGTGTCTGCTGCAGAAATGTATTCGGTTACTAACAGTGTACATTTCTGCAAAAACCAGAACAGGGCATGACAGCTCAAAGTAAAGCATGTATTATGAGTACTAGGCATGCCAATGACCAAAAATATGGCCATTGGCATGCAAAACTGTTTCAAAATGATAAAAATCAAAGTTTATTTTTTTGGCCGATTTTGGCCATTTAAGCGGAGCACAGCAACGCACAAATGAGATTGTGCAGAAAATTAAAAAAAAATCTAAAAAGACAATTTTATGTGAAAGATTAATTTTGCCATTATAAGGGGCAGCAGATAGATTCATAACAATAACAGGTAACAGTCGTAGCTAAGGACATAGGCTCCAGCAAAATGGGAGACCATGTCAGCTTGCACCTAACCGTGTAGGAGCTATAATGCAGTGGTGTAAGCAGGAGAAGCAGCTGACATGAAAATGGGCGTGTCATGTTTGGTGTAAGCACATTGGAGCTCTGCGGATCCTATTTGCACTCAGCTAAGCACAGCTAAGCAAAGGGGTGTGTCTGAGGCTGCTTAGCTGTGCTTAGCTCTTTCAAGAACTGAGGAGCGTGTTTGTGTCCAGGGGAGGGACTTTTCTTCTCAGAATTGTGTACATTAGCTAAAGCAGTTTGCGTGGCTCACCACCAGGCTTAAACAGAGCAAAAGAAGAAAAAAAAGGAAATAACAGTATAAAGGAAATGACCTACAAATCACTAAAACGGCCTCTCCCAGTCACAGTGGCCCATTCAAACCCCTCAATAACACAGTTGGCAGGTGGAATGTATCATAGTCAGCCAATCACACAGGCAGCATTTGCAGCACAACACCATAAAGTATGCAAACACCTTTCAGTCTTTTTTCCCACAATCCCTGCACCATTGGTGTACACAGTTGGGAATTTTAACTGACAAAATGTTAGAAGCTGCTGTCGCTTTGATACATCTGTATGTGCTAGAGACTGAGGGCTGTGAGGAGGATGATGCTGACAACCGTCCCAGGCCAAGGAGGAAAAGAGTGTTCAGACCCAGGGTAACCTACCAGGGGCTACATGATCTAGAGATACTAGAGCACTACAGAGTGGATGGGGACATACTTCAGCAACTCATTGAGGCTGTGCCGGCCTCACCTCAGACCCAGAGCCAACAGAGGGGAATGCATCCCAGTTGAAACCAACGTATGTGTAGCCTTAAGAGTGCTAGCTACAGGTACCTTCCAAAGACCTACTGGGACATCATGGGGGTCTCAAAGGCATCTGCACCTGTTCCTGGATGTCATGCGAATACATGCTGGTGAGCACATATATTTCCCCAGCACCACTAAGGAGAAGACCAGCAATATGTGTCTCTTTCACCATGTAGCAGACTACTCAGCGGTACTGTGTGCCATAGACTTCACACGCATCCACATCAAGGTACCATCCAGTGAAGAGGGTAGAGTCTATGTCAACAGCAAGGGCTATCACTCCATCAACTGTTAGGTCGTGTCCAGTGCCCAGGGCATGATCATGAATGTGTGTGCTGGCAGCCCTGGTAGTTATCATGACTCCCACATCTGGCATGCCTCACAGCTGTACCAGGCATTTGCCAGGGGGGACATCCCGTATGGCCGGCCATCTGGTGGGGGATGCTGGCTGTGCACTGGAGTCGTGGATGATCACAGCCATCAGAAATGCACACAGACACACACACACACACACACACACACACACACACACACACACACACACACACACACACTGAAGAACGTCATAATGAGGCACATGAACAAACCAGAAGCATTGTAGAACATGTGTTTGGGATGCTCAAGTCACGGTTCCACTGCCTTGACTTATCTGGTGGAGCCCTGCAGTATACTCTCCAGCCACATGCGCATACATGTTCATAGTATATGCCATGCTACACAATATGATCCTGTGGAAACAGCTGCAGCAGGAATATCACAGGGAAGGGCCACATAGCCTCCCACTATTACCAAGGTCCCCACAGGCACAGGGGGACTTTGAGGAGGAACCCCCCTGAGCCTGCTCCTGTAAGCAGACAGAGGCATGCCCAGTATGCCCAGGCCTTGGCAAAGAGGCAACACATAGCACACACACTGACACTGTAGGGACCCAGGGACTGAAACCTCTCTCTGACTTTCACACACAGTAAAATGGATGCCACACACATCACACTACATGCACCTTACCATGTGTAGGCTGTGCACTGCGTGCATCTGACAGAGTCAGCCTTCAAGCACCATCCTCACAACTGCCACAGGCACAAGGTAAGTCAGTCTTATTAACAATAAATGAATGGAGTAGTACATTGTGGTAGCATAGCTATGGTATAGCTGCATGAATGCAAGGGAATGGAGTGGCCTACCAGGATAGCAGTAGACAACAGTTGGCTATGTGGGACAACAGGAAATGTCCGCCCAATACTGGCTTCCCCAGAGTATGCAGTAGTCCCCTTGGTGACAAATCTCACTGCAGTATATGTGGGGGGCTAACTAACTGAGGGGTCATAGGTCACATGCATGGATGTTAATGTGGAGGTCCCATACTCACCCCTCAGCCTCACCCAGCAAGTCAGCCATAGAAAACTATAAAGAAATGTCTGGCAAAGGCCCACAAATTAGGACAATGATGAAATATTCCTTTACAGACTTACACAGTGATATCACAGCAGGTCTTGCAGTTGCATGAAGTATCTGAAGGGTAAGAAGTCTGAAACCCAAATGTCTACAATCACAATCTAACCTGTGGTCTTTAGTGATATGCCTGTATTCAACAGGCACAATACTATGCTAAATTGAACCAAAATGTAAAGCCAACATCAGCACAGTCTGTGCAAATGTGCACAGTTGACAGGTGTGCCCCCCCAACATACCCATGTTCCCATGTAGTAACATTAATGTTTGTAGGGTATTAGCAGCAGAGCACACATTCCCAGGGCTGTCCCAATCAACTTGATAACTTATTGCATGTCCACAATATGCAAGGGTCAATGAGCTATGTATATGTGTGGTTAATACTGTCAGGATGTGGCCAGCACCTACTCCTGGCTGTCGTGTCTTAGTGACCTAGGTACAGTACTGTGGTTGACAGGGTCCATGTTCTAAGAACTGCAGTGCAAACTATTTTGCATGTCAATTACACCTATGGTAGGAGATGTACACACTGTCCAGATGTCAATATCTGTTACAGCAGGAAAGCTGGACAGGTCAGGGACAGGGGGCCACACATATGGACAGTACACAGCTTAGAGTAGCCTACACAGTGCCTAGCATACCTTTCAATTGTACAGACTTTTTGTAGATTGTCCAGAGGGTTGCATCATATTTTTGTCCAGAGGGTTGCATCATATTTTTGGTCTGTTTATCATGAAATTGTGGTTTTCTGGCAAATCACTGGCAAATCAAGATAGACTAAAGTCAGAAAATAATGACATACTGTAGCTTCAGTACCCTTTAGAAAAATCCATGTTAATTCAAAACTTGTTATTGTATCACCTTTCTAGGTTTGTAAGGCCAAAAGTTAACAATGGTCCCTATATTTAGGCCTTTGTCCCCATGTCTCACTCTAAGACGTTGAGAGGTATGGTGCCTAGTAGGATAGCAGGTACCTGAAGGTCAGTGTACTGCCAGGTTATAAAAGGCTGCCTCCTTACTGTGTCAGTACTGACAACATGTCACTGGCCAACATCCATACCCCTGGAATTACAGGTTATCACAGAAGGAGCACAAGTATGCCTTGTATAGCTGTTCTGCTTGTCCTAACATTGCAGTCACCTGCCAGCTATTTGCAAAACAAGAAAGGGTCATGTCAAAACATCAGTGGCAGACAGTGGAGAAGCAGATGTCATACCTATAAGAGAAAGCAAGTAAATACCAAACTGGTCTCTCAACTGTCTATGTTTGGCAGAACAGTATTAACACCCTGTCCCCAATGTGTGGGCCTTTATCTGACTGTCATATATGGGCCTGTCCTGAGGTCAGTTTGTGGTGGTTTGACAGCTAGGCCAACATGTGTCCTCATAATAACATAGTAAGACAAACCGTCTGAGGACCACAGCAGATGTAGTGGTGCAATGATGGACAACCTGCTAAACAAGTACACTCAGAGGTGTGAAGTCCATAACCTTGTGTCTGACCATAGTACCAGAATACAAAAGTGACCACACCCTTTCAATCTATCTTGCTGTTTTAAAAATTGTGACGCACCACTAAAACTTAAATTTTTAGACAAGTAAAACTTAAACTTTCACATCCAACTCCTCTAGAGCACACTGCAGCTTTTAGGATAAACCATTTTTTCATCTTACTTTAAGCATCTATTGCAAGACCACCAGTTATTGTAGAACCCACATTATGCCTCTCAGTAGTCATCTTGGAATTAGTGCTTCTGTTTTATCCTTGTGAGAGAAAGAGTGCAGTTACATTATTTCCTGGAGACTGCTGATCACCAGAAAGCTTAATAACTGCTTTATAGGTGACAGCTTGGAATCTGTGCTTATATTCTGTTCCTGGTGAGAGTAGGAGCAGAGTGCATTGATTCCTGACTCTTTCTGGTTGGAGAGTGAGTGTCTGTGCTTAACGTACCTGATCGGTCTGGTTGCTATTTGAGGCATCTACCAGAAAAAGGCTACAAGCCTGCAGACCCTTGCATCATCTGGGACAAGACTGTTGATCACCAAACAGACCGTGGCCTGCTTCTCTTCTTGGGATTGGTGCTAACATGTTGCTTCTGGTGAGAGAAGAAGCAAAGGAGTATTGTATCCCAAAAGAGTGAAGCTGTGCTGAGACCAGCATTAGTAGTAGCCAGGCAGTAGCCATTCATGTGACTCCCCTCTTTTCATCATTCTTGACAAGCTAATTATTTTTAAATAAGTACTGCTTGATTTCTTTCTAACTTCAGAATATCTGCCTAAATACTTCATCCTTAAATGTTCAGGGTCTATGTATTAGTTTCCCCTCAAGTGCTTTGTACAGGCTCAGACACCTTGAGTGACTTTTTTCCTGTAAAAGGACTATATAAGAAAACAGCTCCAGTACTTAGTAATAATGACCATCCCTCCTGGCATGTCTAAAGGTCAGTTCCCTGTGCTTTCTCCTATTAACCTGGGGAACATGGGCATTCTGAGGCAGTGTAGCAACTGCCTCATGTACACAGACAACCCTCTCCTCTTACCTCCCAACACTCAGACTTGTGAGAGATGCACTTATATATCCAAACTGGAAGCCATGCACTCTCAAGCCAAGACCGGAGAAGGTCAACACTTGCACCACACCACATGCAACACATAGCTCTCCAGTATACCCACCATCACAGGTCTCACATAAAAACACAAACCACACACAGACCTTTGTGGAGGCTCTCAAAAGAAATCTACCCAAACAGCAGAGACCTCCAAGGCAGAAACACACTCAACCACCACAACACAGCACAAACCACAAGACACATAGCTCACCTACATAGTGTGCCCCTCAACCTAAGCCCCTAAGGCAAACTAGCTTGCCCAATACACTAATCATAGGTGACTTGATAGTGAGGCACACTGATGTCCCAATCAGTAGGTTGAATAAGTAGAAGGTAACAGTCAGTAGTCTATCAGGAGCCAGAATCCGACACATAACACATGCACTCAGGTCACTGCACAAGTACAAGTATGACTCTGTCACTATCCATGTGGGTGCGAATGACCTGAGACCCACCTCCCTGGCCTACATGAAAAGAGATGTGGAGGAGCTCTTGGATTATGTGGCCCAGGCAGGTACAACCCTAGCCCTGAGCAGCATCCTATCATTGCCCAAAATGATACCACAGTACAAGCAGAAAATGATTGACTTCAACAATTGGCTGTTTCAAATGTCAGTCTAAGGGATCCAGTATCTGTCTGCTTGAGATGACATGACTGACAGACCTCGATGCTTTGCCAGAGATGGCCTGCATCAGTCACCCATGGGTTTCTGGATACTGGCTAAGGCTCTTGCCACCTCTATAGTGCCTTTTTTAGGCACTGTTCCAAAGACCAAATTACCACTGTAACAGCTATAAATAAATGCAATCTGAAGGTCATGCTGCTCAATGCTAGAAGTCTAAATCTCAAGATGCACTTGCTCAAAGCACTCCTCAAAATGGAGAACATCGACATTTGTGCTGTAACGGAGACCTGGTTTAAAGCAGCAGAAAGCACCCCTGCACTTCCACTCTATAACCCATTCCACACCTTTCGGCCCCAGAACATGGACTGAAGCTCCAAAGGCAGTGGTGTCTCCATATTCATAAAGGATATACACACCTCCAGACTAGTAGCCCAGCATAACCCATCTGAGATACTAGAGGTACAACTAACATTGGGTAAGATGGTGATTCAGGTCATAGCCTGCTACAGGTCTCCAACCATGTCCCAAGACTCTCACTCCATGTCCCTAAGAACCCTGGAATCTATTAGGGTCCAACCCAACACTCTCATACTAGCCGACTTCTACTACCCTTCCATCAACTGGGAAAACTACTCATGCACCAATACATTGGCCCAACACTTCCTGGAATTCATCAATTCCAATGCCTTGGACCAGCTTATTCTTACCCCCACTAGAGAAATAAACATCCTTGACCTTGTTATTACTAACATGAGTGACCATTGCTCTAGACCAATACTCAATTCCTCCCTGGTTAGATCTGACCACAAACTAATCACCATGGAAATGTGCATCTCATTCACACACCCCGCAAAGGTAACCACCATGAAACACTTCTCCAAAGCTGACTTTGGGCTCCTAAAAATAGAGGTGGCTAACTTCACAGCACCCATGTCAATGGAAAATAGATGCATGACTACTGAATCATACACCAATGCACTGTACGAACACGTACATAAATGCATGGAACTAGCCATACCCAACAGAACCAAGACGCTCTCCTCCAAAAAAAGAAAGCCAGTCTGGTGGTCCCCTGCCATTAATAAACTCTACAATAGAAGGAAGAAACTGTTGCAGAAAAAGGTGAAGTCCCAATACTGGAAAAACTCCTTTATTAGCCTCAACAAAAAGTTGAGATCCCTCATCAAAACCTCTAAAGCTGGCTATGAAGGCAGAATTCCAGTGGACACTAAAAACAACCACAAAGCCTTCTATAGTTATATCAAGAATCTCCATGGCAATACCCAGGTGTGCTTTGAGTTACTGCACAATGGTACATCCTATACTGAGACAACAGATATTGCCAACATACTGGCCGACAGATTCAGTGCCAACTTTACCCCCCCCCCCCAAAGGACCAATCACAATACCGGGAGGAATGCCAGGCATCCAGTATTACTGCAGCACAGGTTATAGCTGCATTGTCCAAGGCCAAGAATACAGCTTCCATGGGACCCAACAACATCCCTGGATGTGTTCTACATGAACTACAAAGTGAACTGGCACCACATCTGTGTGCCCTGTTCAATCACAGCCTCACTTCAGGCTTTATCCCTACCAAATGGCACATTGCTACAGTCATCCCTCTCCATAAATGAGGAGCGACTACAGGCACTGGGAATTATCACCCCATTAGCCTGATGAGTCTGATATCTAAGGCTATGGAGCACATCATCATGGACCTAATTAACAAGAATATAAGGAATTTTGAAACTATAGATCCCACACAATTTGGTTTTGTGAAAGGTAGATCATGCCTGCTCAACCTGGTTGACTTCTTTGAGTCAATCACCAGAGCTGTGGATGAGGGCAAGGCAGTTCATACAGCCTACCTCAATCTGGCCAAGGCCTTTGATACAATTCCCTACTCAGGAATTATTGATAAACTCACCAAACTAGGCATCAACCCCTATATCACTAGGTGGATTGCAAACTGGCTCACAGATACAACCCACAGTGTGAAAGTAGCAGACTCCAAGTCAGACCGCTGACCAGTCACGAGTGGAGTTCCACAGGGATTGGTCCTGGTTAACTCCCCAAGTGATGTAGACATCCTGCAAAAAGGCCTCACTGAGACCAATGATTGGTGTCAAAACTATGGCCTTAAGCTTAATGCCAAAAAATGCGTCATCATCCCCTTTGAAAAACACTCAGTTCACACTAATTACCACATCGATGGGAGCCCACTGAACACTGAAGGTATTATAAGAGAGCTAGGGACCCAGGTTGACAGCAACCTCTCCTTCGACTACCACTTTGCCACTGTGGTCAGAAAGTCCTTCTATGTGGCATATCTCATTACCAAGGGTTTTGCATCCAGGAAGAAAGAGGTCATCATCTCTCTCTACTCTTCCCTCATTAGGCCAGTCATTGAATATAATGCCCCATTTGGCATGTACCTCACTAGACACATGCAATACCTGGAAAGGCCACAAAAGTACCTCACAAAGAGGATCCTAGGCCTTAAACACATGTCCTACATGGACAGACTTAAAAAACACCAGTTATTCTCTTTCTCATAACGTCTACTAAGAGGCAATCCCTGCTTGACTTACAAAGCCATGTCTGACCCAGCTCTGTTAGAAATGCTACATCTTAAGAAATCCCAATCCCTCCACACCACACACTCCAGAGACCTCAACCTCATTACCACAATCAACAGAACATGCTGGAGGGACAGGTTCATAACCCAGAGACTGCCCATGCTCTGGAATAGACTTCCCATACATGTCAAGCAGAGCACCTCACTGGCCTCTTCAAGAGAAATCTTGATAAGTGGATGGGAAATAGAAAGTTCACACCGGGGATCATGCCAGTGGCTCTATTTGATAGAGGCACTTGGAACTAACATGGGGTGGCATGATGCCAGGGCATTTCTATGGGCTAGGCTTATAAAGGCTCCAGGGCCATTAGCCTATTACACACCTATGAACCTATGTTACAGCATTTACCCCGCTGACACCAGAATTACAAATACATAAGAGCAACCAGCTCTGTTAGAAATGCTACATCTTAAGAAATCCCAATCCCTCCACACCACACACTCCAGAGACCTCAACCTCATTACCACAATCAACAGAACATGCTGGAGGGACAGGTTCATAACCCAGAGACTGCCCATGCTCTGGAATAGACTTCCCATACATGTCAAGCAGAGCACCTCACTGGCCTCTTCAAGAGAAATCTTGATAAGTGGATGGGAAATAGAAAGTTCACACCGGGGATCATGCCAGTGGCTCTATTTGATAGAGGCACTTGGAACTAACATGGGGTGGCATGATGCCAGGGCATTTCTATGGGCTAGGCTTATAAAGGCTCCAGGGCCATTAGCCTATTACACACCTATGAACCTATGTTACAGCATTTACCCCGCTGACACCAGAATTACAAATACATAAGAGCAGCCACTGTGGACAAAGCCTGTGAATGGACTACAGAAGGAGAAAGAGGCACACATAAGGGGAACGGGAACCACTGGCCAGATAAATGGAGAATGTGCACCCCAGAACAAATTGTGCAGTAACATAGGTGCCCTGCAGTATATGGAGTTAGTAAACATCACCTGGAAATACACAACACACACCCATGTAAGTGGATGTCCGCAACAAAACAAAAACACAAACAAAGAACACCTCAGAGGCAAAAAACCATAAGAACTCTACAAATCTACACACCACAGACCATGCATAGTCCACACACCAGCGTCTTGCAAACACTAAGGCCTTACCATACACCCAACATATTACTCATAGAAGACTCCACTGTGAGACACACAGATGTGCCTCTCACAAGGCAGGATAAGGAGAAAGTCACAGTCACTTGTTTGTCAGGTGCCATAATCTACCATATTACACATGCACTCATCACCCCACAACAGATACAGGTATCACTCTGACCTGGTCCATGGCAGTGTGAACAATGTCATATGTACCTCCCTGGACTATAGAAAGACAGACATGATTCAGCTTGCTGAATATGTGTCCCATGCAGGTATGTCCCTAGCCTTAAGCAGCATTCTGCCATCACCCAGAATGATGGCTCAATACAAACAGAAAATGATTGTCAGTAACACCTGGCTCACTTACTGGTGTCATCCCAGGGGGATCCACTGCCTGGCAGCCTGGGAACATGTGATCGACAGACCACACTGCCTTGCTAGAGATGGTCTGCATCTGGCTCACTTGGCCTTCAGGCATCTGGCAAAGGGCCTTGCCTCCCCCATAGTGCTTTTGTAGGGGAAAGTCATGGGGTCCATACTACCAACATAAAACACTCAACAAAATACAAATTAAAGGCCATGTCGCTAAATGCTATGGGTCTAAACAGGAAAATGCATGCATTGCAAGCAGTCATAACTCTGGAAGATGGTGACATTTGTGCACTCACAGAAACCTGACCCACAGCCATAGAGAGAAACCCATCCTTACCTGATCACTCATCCTATCTCACAGCCAGATCCCAAAATGTGGGCAGCAAAGCCAAAGGAGGTGGAATATAAGTATATATTAGACAGACACACACCTCCTGGCTGGTCAAACAGTCTAACACACATGAGACACTCCAAGTGCAGTCAACTGTTGACAAGACCCCTATGCAAATTATATGTCGCTAAAGGCCAATATATTTGACTCAGGACACCCACCCCACATATCTGGCCCTCTACAGATCTATCAAGATTCCACCTGTCACCCTGATCCTGGCTGACTTATATTACCCAAACACTGACTGGAAATCCAACCATGCCAGAACAGAAATGCACAGAGATGCCCCCATCTTATCAATGCTACATCCTTAGGACAGCCACTAGATACCCCCACAAGATGTGATATCTATGTCGGACTTGGCAGTAACCAACATGATCAACCACTGCAGCACCCCCTATGGTATAATCCTCCATGGCAAGATCCAACAGAAAAGCGGTCACATGTCATATCACCATCTCTTTTGACCCCCCCTCTAGCCTTGGTAAAAGGAAAATGTCCCACAAGCTGATCACAACCACCAGAGGGATGGTATAAACAGCTAAACATCACCTACCCCACTAGAGGAACAGGCACCAACTTCCAAATGTACACAAAACTAGTATGCCAGCATATAGATGGAGATGCATGGAATCAGGAATACCTGACAAGGCAACATCACCATCTGCAAGGGAGAGTAAACCTGTCCAAAAACATCTACAATAAAGGAACTATATAACAAAAGGATAACATTGCTGTCCAGGACTGAGAAGGAGCAGGTGTACAATTGGAAGTAATCACCCCTTAGCCTGAACAAATAGATAAGAGCACCAGTGAAATCCACTAAAGGCAACTCCAAATCCAAATTGCCCACATCTAAAACAGACAATCATAAGGCCTTCCTTACATATGTCTGCATTCCCAAAGGAAGCTCCCTGATGTGTGCAGAACTTGTGTTCAAGATATAGAAAATCCGCTGGCTGACAGATTCAGTGGAAATGTTTCCCCTCTGATCCCCCTATCAGGAAAACAGGACATCCCCAGTACCTGAACACCCAACCCTTATCACTAGGGAACAGGGCATCACTGCCCTCTCAAAGTCAAGAAGACCACCTCCATGGGACCTGAATACATCCCAGGCTGCAACCTACATGAACCCAGGCATGAACTGGCAGCATCATTACACACCCTACACAACCAAAGCCTGAGTACTATGTCACAGCAGAGTGGTGGACAGCCACTGTCATCCCTTTACACCAAGGTAGAGTGTTTACTGATCCAGGAAATGAAAGACCCATCAGCCTAACTAACCTGATCTGCAAGGCCATGCAATGGATTATCATGGATCACATTAACAGGGACATTGGCAAAATCCAAATACATTACCCTACACCCTGCCATCCTCAGGGAAGCTATGTCAGTGAACTCTGAATGACTTCCCTGAGGCAGCCAACAAAGGCATGGATGAGGGAAAGATGGTGCATTCCGGACACCTTGACCTGATTAAAGCCTTATACACTATTTCTGACTTGGCCATAGTACATGAACTCTGTCAACTAGGCAGCAATCCATATGTTACCAGATGGGTAGCAAACTGGTTCATTGATAGAACCCACATAATCATAATAGGGGTAGCCAACTCAAGCAGTGCACCCATAATGAGTGGCATACCCCAGGGATCAGTCTGGGGGCCTCTGGTATATGGGATATACATCCCTGAGGTGCAGGCCAAAATCACTGGCTTATGGCTGACCAAGTTTGCAGATGACTGCAAGCTGGGAACAGTCATCAATACCCAAAGTGATGTGGATGTCCTACAAGAGGGTCTCACCAAAACAAATGCCTGATGCCAGAAACATGAACTCAAGTTGAATGCCTGAAGATGCATCATCATCCCCTTTGGGGAGACTGACATCCCCACATAGTGTCACATTATCAACAATGTTCTACATACACAATCAGTAGTGAGGCATTTGGCCACCCAGGTTGATAGCAACCTGAAGTCTGTGCACCATATTGCTCCTGTTGTACAGACAGCTTAATAGATGGGACAACTGAAATGTAAGGGTATCCCATCCAGGGACAAAGATGTCATAAGATTCATGTATGCTAACCTTATGAGGCCAATTATTTTGCTCAACACCCCCTTCAGCATGTACATCACAAAGCACATGCAGCAGCTGGAGGGATCACAGAGGTTCCAAACCAGGAGAATGCAGGAGCAGGAGCACAAACACGTACCTTATGCAGATAGGCTAACAGCACTGCGCTTCTACTCAGTTCCATACAGATTCCACAGAGGTGACCTCTGTCTGGCATACAAAGCAATCCAGACCCTGCCTTGATGGGACTGTTGCACATCCGGAAGTCAAGGCCCACTCGATCAACCTGTAGGTGCAGCATCAACCTGGTCTGTGATATCAATATGGCTTGTTAGTGTGACAGATACATGTCCCACACATCCCCCCATCTGTGGAATCCACTCCCTGACCACATCAAGCCAAGTGCCTCAATACCCCTAGTGAAGTGCTCCTTGTATAAGTGAATGGGAAACAGAAAATACAGTCCTGTGATTCCACTTGTGTCCCTGCTGGACAGGAGCTCTGGGTGCTGACATGTCTTAACAAGGGCTACACTCCCATCTGTGAGTGTTATAAGGGCTTCAGGGCCAATAGCCTACTAACCTCATATCAACCTATCAACCTATACACAACTGCCTGTCAGTGGTTCACCACATTACTCTGTACTGCTCTGACACTGACATACCTGGAAATCACAGTGCTATGTGCAATATACCACACATGTAATGGACATCTCTGCTCAGTAGAATGCTCTCTGTACCCACACCCATACCTCTCAACCTCTTACAGCAAGACATCTGGACAAGGTCATAAATAAAAGTGAGACAAAGACCCAATGATAGGCACGTGTTTTAAATATTGCTCTTACAAACTGAGAAAATTGGTAGAATAATGAGTTTTACATTAACAGGAATTGTCTGAAAGTTATGAAGTCTGAAACACAAATGTCTGTCATCATTTTCTAACTTCTGTCTTTAATTTGCCACTAACTTGCCAGAAAAACACATTTATGTAAAATGGACAAAATTAGACAAAGATCTGGGCAATCTGCAAAAAACTGTACATTTGAGAGGTATGGACCAGGATATGACTTTTCAGGTAAGAAGAATACCACACAAGCAGGAGATCATCAGCCAGTATATCACCAAGGTGCTGGACTGTTTACACAGCTTCATTAGTCAATTGGCTGCAGCCACAGCTCTCAACTGTCCGGATTGGGCAAGAATGTCTATAGTTTTGCTAATAATATTGGTCTGTGCATCATACATCTTTATTTCTCTGGTAAATCACTGTGATGATCTGAAGATTTCTGTCAGTAGTTAATGACACAATACATTTCATTGTCAGATGTCAGATATGTCAGAAAATGTCTGCTAAAACAAACCCTGTAACTCTAGTAACTTTCTTTTTACTTTTGAGAGGTATGGCTGTAGCACACAAAACCCAGGACTGGAGTACAACTGTCTCTGGAATGGAGTCCCACTTTTACTATAGAAGGACATACTGGGCATGCTTCTACACTTAGAGAATTACAGCCCATGTCGGAACCCACTGCATTGTGCATATATGTCTTTGCATGCAGACAGCTATGTACACTTTAACTGTCTCTACACACACCCATCAGATAGAATTACCCTCAGCTAGCTGTAGGTGGCTCATATGTGATATAGCTGCATCTGTTGCATGGGATACACAGATGTATATATGGGCAACAGATAACAATATGTCAAGCATAAACATACACATAGACATGGGGAAGAGAGAAAGAGAGAGACAGAGAGATAAACACAGGGAGACACACACAGAGAGTGATATACAGGGATACCCTGAATGGCATAGAGTGATGTCCTGCTGTGGACAGTGGCATACCAGTTGTAACCAGTTGTACATGTCAGCATGAAGGTGAGCTCCATTGTGTAATAGTGCTGAGGTGGGGGTTGTAATATCACATCACCTGCCTTTGTGTGTATGTGTCTGTACGTTTAAGTATTAAGAGGCCATTCTCAGCGCACTTCCCATTGCCCTACTTTACAAGATCTGCTGATGTCATTCACCTTAGAAGTACCTTTGGACACTTGTTAGCCCTACAAGCTCTGTGGCATGTGTGACAAGTGCACATAACACTATAGTACAAATAACTAGAGAGGTAGGGGTTCTAATCTCAGTCCTGGCAAATGTAAGTGTGTGTAGGTGAAACAGTGTTAGGCCATTCCCACCCAGTACACTTGCCAGTACCCTACTTTAGCAGTCCTGCTGATGTCATTTCCCTTAGAAGTACCTTTGGACAGCCCTCAGCCCTATAAGCCCTGTGGCACATGCAATAACTACGTAACCATATAGTACAAATGACTAGATAGGCAGAGGTTCTATTCTCAGTTCCAGAAAATGTGTGTGTGTGTGTGTGTGTGTGTGTGTGTGTGTGTGTGTGTGTATGTTTGTAGGATAAAGTATTTTGAGTACTTTCACACCCACAACACTTCCCAGTGCCCTACTTTAGCAGTCCTGCTGATGTCATTCCCCTTAGAAGTACCTTCGGACAGCCTTCAGCCTTATAAGCTCTGTGGCACATGCAATAACTACATAACTGTATAATGCAAATAACTAGATAGGCAGGGGTTCTATTCTCAGTTCTGGCAAATATGTGTGTGTGGGTGTAAAAGTGTTTGTAAGTGTGAATGCTTGTAGAATAAAGTATGTTGAGGACTTTCCCACCCACAACACATCCAGTGCCCTACCTTAGCTGCTGATGTTATCCCTCAGATGTTATCCCTCTTACATTTGGACAGCCCACAGCCCTATAAGCTCTGTGGTGCATGCAATACCTGCTTACCAGTATAGTACAAATAACTAGATAAACAGAGTTCTACCCTCAGTTCTGGCAAATGTGTTTGTAAAGGTGTTTGTAAGTGTGTATGTTTGTAGGGTAAAGTATTTTGATGCCCTTCCCACCTAGTACATTTCCCATTGCCATACTTTACAAGGGCTGTTGATGTAATTCACCTTAGAAGTACCTTGGGACACTACTAAATCCTATAAGCTCAGTGGCTCATGTGATAACTGCATAACACTGTAGTATACATAACTAGATAGGGGGTCTAAACCCATTATTGGCAACTGTGATACTGTGTGTTTGGGTGAGAATCATACCCTGTGGGGGGGGGTGTTATACCATTTTGAGGCATGTACCACCCAGTACACTTCCCATTACCTTACTTTACAAGATCTGCTGATGTCATTCACCTTAGAAGTACCTGTATACACACTTCAGCCCTCTAAGCTCTGTGGCATTTGCAAAAACTCGATAATACTATAATACAAATAATTAGATAGGGGTTCTAATATCAATACTGACAACTATAGTAATGTGTGTGAAGTATATCCCCTGTGACTGTTGTGTGTGTAGGTTATACCATTTTAAGGCCTGTTGACCCCCTCCCCATGGCATTACTTTAAAAAGCCTGTTAATGGCATCTGCCTCACATGCACCATGTTAAGCTATACAGCCCATACCAGTCATCTGTACAGATGTACATGGAATATCCAGATTTGTGCAACCTATACATGGTCTGTGTCCCCTAACAATGGTCATTTATGTGATATCATTGCCAAATATGTCACAGTTACCATAGTGACAGACATGCCAGCATCAGACATTGTACCTGACTGAAACATCATGCTGATGCAAAGTCTGTTACTCTATCACTTGTCCAGGTTTGTAGGAGCAATAGATGAGACCAGTCACTATTTCTGATGGTTTATCCCACCATCTATGAAGGCATTCCCAAGATTACATGTTGTAAGAGGTTGTGGGTTATATCCCAGACATATAATCTATGTGGAGCATATAATGTGTACGTAGCACTATAGTACATACAAGTGGATACATAAGGTTACTAATCTGTCTATTGGCAACTGTGTTTGTGTTTCTGTATTCACATCCCCTGTGGCTGTCTTTACTGTGTGTATGTGATGGCTATACCATTTTGTGTGCCTCTTCCACCCTGTGAACTCCCCATTGCCAACCTAGTTTCAGCCCATACAGATGTCATCCACCTTAAAAGCACAGTTACACAGTTTCTAACACAAAGTCACTGTGGTGCATGCAATGGTTGTATCACTGTATATTGTGCATAAATAGATGGGTAGGTCATCTAATCTGAGAAGTGTCAACTCTATGTTCATGTGTGTTTCAATGCATGTCCATGCAGCAGTGTCTGTATGTGTGTCAGATGGCTCTACCATGTTAAGGGCCTCTAAATCCACCATGGGCAATCTTAACGGCCCCTGCAATTGTCACCCACCTGAATAGTAGTGGCAGACACTTAAACACTACATTACCTTTGTGGTATTTGTGTTATGTATCTAGTACTATCATTTGTAAGACTGGGCAGGTAGGGGCTGTGCTCAGCCCTTCAACAGCTGCCCCATGTACAGGACTATGACTCTGTGTGCACTACCAGCATGAGAGGCCATGCATGCATATGAGATAGCAGACACACATGCCGGTGATTGTCAGATTAGACTAACACAGGTTGACCTGTGTCAGGAATACATACCCCAGACCTGTCATACACAGTATTATGCATATCCTCATCAACTGCATCAAGGTTGAGTGGATGGGAAAGAAATGGCAGGGGCAACAGGTGCTGATAGGTGAATTTGTTGTGGTTAACGTAATGGCTAAGCTTGTGAGTGACCTAGTGCCAGTACTCAAGTAACATCTTCTGTATGTATGAGCCTGTAGTACTATAGAACACCCAGGTGACATGTATGAAGGCTAGCTGGCTGTGTCAAGGGGTATGTATGCAAGGTCACACTGTCTGCCCCAATTGTCCCTCACACACTGTTGCATGCATACACACCTGGTAAACATGTACATATACAGCTGTACCTTGGCTATGAAAAGGTCACTGTGTTTCCACTCCTTCATACTCACCATTGCTACTGTCAGCAGGCCCACAGCCTACAGACACATAGACACCTGGAACACAAACAGAATACAGTATGTGACAATACAGTCAGTCAGCAGTACTAACAGCAATAATGCATCATGGCTAAAAAGGTACATACACTTCGATGTGTACCCATAACTATTGCCAGCAGACAGCACCTTACACAGCATTACATTACTACACTGTACTATAGTCACCCTGTTCATCAGACCCATATTAGCATGTCCCTACATCGATAGTATGGATAACAGGGATGTGGCGCAGGTATCATCACATGCACAGGGTGTGGTGTGGGTTTGCCAGAGGCCTAGGCTGGACCATATGGTTGACATCATGTGTGTGTGTCTGGAGGGGTGGTGTTCAACTGGGCCATGCAGAGGAGCTGTGTGTGTCTGGTGGTGACCTGCCTGTGATAGAGATGTGTGAGTGTTTGTATGCACACAATCAAACCATGTGGTTGCCCTACACAGGGGTATGTTGGACAGCTGTGGACAGTACATGGCAGGATGTACAGTTCATCATCTTCCACCAGGGACATGGGAACTGGTTCTGCCAGGAGTCCCACTGGCACCATCAGGCCCAAGGCCAGATGCAGTACTACTCCCTGATGGTGACTGTTGTCTGCTGGATCCACATCCCTGACAGGACTGGCCAAGACCACATGTCCATGGACTGCTCTGGTGTGTATGGACAGCACCCTCCTTTCGGTAGTGCTGGTGGCACTGCCACTATGAGAGTGTGAATGTGCATGGCCACGTGGGCTCTCAGCTGATCTTGTTGCTGACCTACATCCATGTGGCCAATAGCCTACTCCCACCACATGCTCAAGCACAGGCATTGTATGGTCGAGCAGTGACAATGTCCCACCCCATCGTCTATCCATGATATCAGCAAAATGACGTATGGCATCACCAATGCCATGGAGGTGGTCACGCATGGCAGGAAACGCTTTCATGACCCTGAGTATCTGTCTGGTGTTGCAGTCAGTATGTGCCTGTGTCTATATGATGGACCAAAGCATGCATCTGGTGACACCTGCTGTGACACTTCTGACTTGGGCTTGATGGGCAGCAGTCCACTTTTGAGCACCCCTGTCCATTTGCCTGTGTTGGACCTCGCCTGCTCTCTGGCTATGGCTAGTGTCTACACTCACAATTGCCATAGTCACCACACTAGCCTGTTCCATGCCACCACCCTCCAACTGTCCATTATCTGCAGCTGCTGAGGACTGGGTATGTTGCAGACATACTGTGTGCGAGGACATTGTGGGTGAAAGTGGGATACCAACCAATGGCACAGATTCAGCCCATGTCAACCCCACCTGTGTCTCACTAAGACCACCACCATCATCAGAGTCTGCTGACACTGACATTAGGTTGTGAGGGGAGAGACACCAACCCCCATGTTCACCTGTGAGGGGAAGACAACATATGTAAATTAATACCCTGCAGTATAATGTTTGCTGATACACACACACACACACACACACACACACACACACACACACACACACACACACACACACACATGCATGCATGCACACACAGACACATACAGCTGAGGTGGCACAAAGGCATTATACAGACCGCACAGTCTCTGAATGATGACATGCCTAACATGCAATCAGACAACAACATACACACTCTGGACAGGCCCTCAACAACATACAGTACAGCTATGTCCACTTAATGTTGCTACTCATATACCTCTCTGAGATATGTGAGGAGTGGTAGTATGTGATGGACCTTCACCTAACACACAATGCACCTGTGTACACAGTATGGATGTTCCCCTTTATAGCACAGTGGCAACACCTAGAGAAACATACTTGGCAATATGTTACAGCTCCTGTGAATAGTCCCCTGTGATGACCACAGTGATTCACTGCAGTTAACCCCACCACAAGTGTAGATGCACATATTGCAATATGGCTAAGAGTAACAGTTGTGTGCATGGAGAAATGCATGCCCTTAACATGCGTAGGGTATTGGTGAGCCACAACAAGACATTTCCATACTCACCGACTTCAAGCTGCTGTTCCACTGCCAGACCAGAGGGACCTATGTAGCTGTTGGGGAGAGGTATTGTCAGCACACTCACATGTGGCATTGGTACAGGAAAAGGATGAATTTCTGAACATGCACAGTACAAGCTCTAATACTACACAATTTGCTGTCATTCACTACAGATGTGCACTTGTGTGCATTACAGAACCCCACCCACAAATGCAGTTTGACATCACATATGCTTCTAAGATACTCCAAGGATGCCTGTATGAATGATACAGTATAGAAGTGATATCCACTGAGGTCTTACCTGGATGCTCCTTGCCTGCTGTCTGGGTGCCACCCACCTCCACGACAGAGGTGTGGATGGTTTCCTGGGGTGTAGTGCTTGCCCCAAGGTTGTCAAGGAACTCCTCTGTAGCTGCCAGTGGGGCCTGCATAGCAGGACCCCCACCTGTGGCTTCATGGTCCCTGGCCACAGCTGCAGCCCTCTGCCGGGAATGGTGAATAAGGTCAGTTACCCTGTGTCTGACCTGCTCATAGGTACGCTGATGATGACTCAGATCATTGATGGTTTCCTGTAGGTCATTCCACAGGGTGGTGCATTCCTGCTGTTGCTATCTGCTCCCGCTGAACAGCACTGTGTGGTGCAGTCTTAAGGCATCTAGTATTGCTGCAGTCTCAGCTTCTGAACAGGGTGGTAATAGCTGTTGCGGCATTGCATCTGAAAAACATGAACAGGGAAACACATCACAGGACCTCATACATTGGGCATCATTATATACAGATCCTGCACATCCATGTCTGCTAGCACTATCCACCAATAGCACCCACATCAAACCCCTGCCATCTATCAGCACAGTATGTGTGTGGATAGTGTCACCATACTGGCATTACAGCATGCATTGCACTCCTGATGTTTCATGTTCCCTCCATTGAGGACCATTAATGTACATAATCCTCCATTCATCATGCATATCTGATGGCATATGCATCACAGAAGTTCCCTACCAGGCCATAGCAGCCCATCAGATATCTACCATACGCCTATAGGCTATCAGGCCAAACCTTTCCCCGGTGTCATACATACCCCTCAAGTTATCTTACTCTTGCATGTCAGGCAATCACACACTCCACATTGCTGGGACTGCTGCATGAGTGCAGGTCATGCTCCAGTCTGTTAAAAACACACACACACACACACACACACACACACACACACACACACACACACACACACACACACACACACACACACACACACACACACACACTCCTGGTAAAGTCTGGCACAACTTTGCTACCTATGGCCCTTCAACCCAGACTTTAAGGTAGCTCTGACTGCCACAATCCATCTCTTTAACAGCTACTGTAAGGCTCTCAACAAAGAGTGACAATTCCTACTGTGTGATGGGCCTATTAGTAAAATGGTAAGTGTGACCAAGACTATCGGAGTGAGCTATACAGTGCCACCAAGTACATATGCAAGTACTGTAAGAGATGACTTACTGCTATACAGACCTGACACAATGACAAGGTTTAATGATATGTGATAATGGTTCTATATCACAACATTGAACTTACAAAAGTTTGATCGTTGTAATATCAAACCGTTAAGTTCGAAACCCAACAAAACCAAAAGCACAGAACAGTGATTTTTTTTCCCAGGGAAAAAAAAAATCGCTGTTTCGTGACAAAAAAAACATAACCTTAAACCTAAACTTAAGTGGGGGGCTGTGCC
The DNA here is from genome assembly GCF_019279795.1 of Protopterus annectens. NCBI lineage: Eukaryota > Metazoa > Chordata > Ceratodontiformes > Protopteridae > Protopterus > Protopterus annectens. The sequence goes on along the minus strand of NC_056740.1, from coordinate 90,140,401 downwards.
CCCCCCCCACACCCGTCCTACTTATATATACACCAACTCCGAGATCGCAGCACAGTGGGGGAAATAGCAAAGCCCCGTAAATGGCCCAACGATTTTTTTCCCTGGAAAAAAAGTCAATGTGCCATGGCTTCACTATTTTCCACTTTCAGACTTTAGGGTTCGATATTACATTGTTCAAACTAGTTTTAGTTTGACGTCGTAATATAGACCCTGTGATAATAACCAATGAAGGAACAAGAGAATTCTCTATCAATGCAATAACTACACAGTTCAGACTCACAGGGATTTATTTCAGACAACATTGCAGGACAGTCTGCAATACACACAGGAAACATGTAAAGTACTAGGTGCACAGGTTCATAGGATGATACTAGGCTATTGGCCTGGATGGCCTCATAAGCCTAGTTCAGACGTTTGCCCATGTCCCTTCAAAATCAGCACCTGTTGATCCTGTCCAGCTGGGACACAAGCGGGATCCGGGGGTGTCTTTTCTGTTTCCCATGCAGTCATCCATCTCCTTCTTCTTCAAGGGGACTATAGAGGTACTCTACTATACATGGGGAGAGAGTATATTTTACAGACAGTGTATTGTTTGGGACACAAATCTATCCCACCAACAAGTACTACTCATGTCACAGACCAGGTGAGGGCCTTGCGTGCGGGTTGCATGAGTGGGGTTTGTCTTACGGATATGCAGAAATGCCATCAAGGTTGGTTTGGAAATGACCTTGTATGCCAGACACAGGTCGCCTATGATCAGTCTGTATGAGACTGAATACAGGGACAGGGCTTTCAGCCTATCTGTGTAGGATAGGTGTTGCAGACCCTGTATTTTTCTAGTCAGTAACCTCTGTGGTCTCTGCAACTTATGCATTTGCTTGGCAAGGTACATCCCAAAGGAGCCACTGTACTCGGTAATATGTCTGATAGGGATGGAGTACAGGGATGTTATGGCCTCTTGGTTCCTGGATGACATACTCTTATTTGTGAGGTGGGTCATGTAGACAGTCTTCTGTACAATGATGCCAATGTGGTGGGAAACTGTCAGGTTGCTATCAACCTTGGTGCACAAGTCACCTCATACCTGATTGCATGCTCAGTACACTGTTATTACTGTCATAATTAGTGTGGATGACATCTACCACAACAGGGAAAAGGATGCATTTCCTGGCATTCAGTTTGAGGCAATGCTTCTGGCACCAGTCATTAATTTGGGTAAGAGCCTCTTGGAGGATGCTCACATCAGTAGGGGAATGTAAGACAGTGGCCAGCTTGCAGTCATCTGTAAACCTGGTTAGCCACAGACCACTGGTTTTGCATTAAACCTCAGAGATGTATATCTCAAACAGTAGAAGCCCCCAGACCAATCCTTGGGGTACACCACTCTTAAAAGGGTCTACTACTAGAGGTGGCTTCCACTACTTTAAGCCAGTTAGCAACTCATCTGATAACATACAGGTTGATGCCTAGCTGTGTAGGCGTATGTATCATGGCTGACTGGGGATTATTGTCAGAGGCTTTGGCTAGATGAAGGTAAGCAGTGTGCATTGTCTTCCCCTCGTCCTTGTGTTTGTTAACCACTTCAAAGAAGTTGACCAAGTTTAACAGGCCTGATCTCCCTTTGACAATACCACACTGTATGGGCTCAAACATTTTGAGGTTGCTGATGTCCCTGTTTATAAGGTCCTTGATAATGCCTCCCATGCCCTTGCAGATCAGGCTAGTTAGGCTGATGTGCATATGATTGACTGGGTCAGTGGATTGCTCCACCTTTGTGTAGAGGGATGACAGTGGCTGTCCTCTGTGCAGATGGGATGACACTGGTGCTCAGGCTTTGGTTGACTACAGTGTGTAGTGGAGCTGAGAGCTCATGCCTGAGTTCATGTAGGATGCAGCCAGGAATGGTATCAGGCCCCATGGAGACTTCAGTTTGTTGCCTTTGAGAGGGCATTAAAGACCTGCTCCCTGATGATGAGGGGAGGGGGGCAGGTGCTGTGCATGTCCTTGTGTACTGATGGTGGGACAGGGGGTGAGGTTTTCACTTAACCTGTCTGCAGCAGGTTGGCTATATCTGTGCCGTATGTATATGTGGTGTTATTGACCACCACTACAGAGCAGATTTGAGTGTTGCCTCTGAGATTGCAGACATATGTGAGGAAGGTCTTGTAACTGGCCTTGGTGAATGTGCCCAATTTGCACTCAAAATTAGCCTGAGGGTAATTCACCTGTGACCTTATTTGCTTGTTCAGACAAAGGTGACATTGCTTTCAATTTGGCACCTGCTCCTTCTTGGTCCTGTCCAGCAAATATTTCCACCTATTATGGAGTTTGTGTATTGCTGCTGTCCAGCACAGAGGTTTACTCTACCTTGAGGGAGATGATTTTGTTCTGTCAGGTATTGCTGAGTCCATACAGCTATATAGGTGCTCATATAGTATTTTGGTGTAGGTTTGGACATTACTGCTAGTTCCAACTGACAGGATGGTGGCTGTAAAGCTACTTATACCTGCTCTGAGATTTATAGTCAGTTTTGGAAAAGTGTTTTTTGTTTGACCCTGATGGGGGGGGGGGGGCAGGGGAGATGGTGACCTCAAAAGTGATGGCTATTTGGTCAGATCTTACCAAGGAGGATGCTACTGTAGGAGTGCTACAGTGGCTACTCATGTTAGTTAGGACCAGGTACAGGATATTTCCACCTGCTGTAGGGGTATTGACCAGCTGATCCAATGCACTGGCATTGACAAAGCTGAGGAATCTCTGTGTGCTCATGTTCAGGTAGAATAGGTCATGCACACTATTGTTGGGTAGTTAAAGTCTCCCAGGAGCAGAGTAGAGGGTTGAATCTTGACAGATTCAAGTACGTCCAGATAGGTGTAACTGGTGTCCTGAGTCATGGTTGAAAGTCTGTAGCTACCTATGATTTGAATAGGTGTTTTTTCAACAGTTAACTGCACTTGGGATGTGTCCTGTGCATCATACTGTTTGCCCAGCCTGGAGGTGTGTATGATAAAGTTTAAAACTCCACCTCCTTTGGCATTGCAGCCCTCCATTTGTGGTCTGAAAGTATGGTAGGATGTATATGACACATGAGGGGGGTAAACACCTTGGATGGGGAGGGTGGTTGGGAATAAGAGGCCCATGAGCCCCCAAATGGATACAGTGGGACTAATGCCCCCACCCATGGGCAGTCACCACTTCACAATCCTGGCCTCAAAGGTGGCTGCACTGGGGGATGGACAACAGGGGCACCCTGCCCCACCAGGTGACCCTCCATCTGGTGCAGCCATCCATCCAACACAGAACAGATGACACTGTGCACAATACCCCAGAACTTGTGGTGGGTGATGGATTCCTCTCTGCACCCACGCCGAGGGGGCAGACGGGCCCCATCCCCTGAGGTGGTTCCATCCAAAGGTGATGCAGGACTGGTGGAGGAGGAAGTTCCAGGTTGGGTCCCAGATGTGCTGGGGCCCGGTGCCATGGCGAGATGAGGTGGGACAGGCGGATCTGCTGGGATCTGCCTTCCCAAACATGCTATGGTGTTGAGGTTTTCCAAAATATATTGGCTAGTCATGAACAAAACATTTCAAAATTAGTTATAACAGCATGCGTGGGTGTTCCAATTAACCCAAAACAACAGATTTGAAAGAGTTGCATAGCAAACAGAACACATGCATAAATGGAACAACAGTAAACATTTTAACAGCATGCAAGTTACATTGACTGCAACAGGCCACCAATAATGGTATTTGTAACAAGGTATGTTAATATGCAACCAATTAAATATATGAGAAATAATAGAACACATGTCCCAACAATAGGTTTTGAGAACAACATACCTGTAGTATATGAATAATGATTAATGATGCAGATGAGGGGTGGAGGAGAGAATAAAGTCCATTAACAACTCTATAGGCTTCTATTTTTCACAACAGTACTGCTCAATACTCTACAGGTCTGCCCTCACTTTACATCTACCTATGGCCCATAGCTTCTGTAGGACATACATACCCATTAAACTGTCAACCTGGAATGGTATGGGGCAAACTGTGACAACTCTGGGTACATGACTAGAGGGGCACGTACATGTCAGGGTTACATATCTGACAAAGAAGGGGTACTCTGCCCTGTTGTTGTGTGAGTGTGCTAATGGCATACTTCACCTGGATTCCTATCTGTGTCCAATGTTATTGACAGCAGTGACCACTAACTATGACAGCATGACACTTGAGAGACATGTATCAGGAAGAGTGCATGGTGTATGTACCTATCCTGCTGTCATTTGCAGGCATGGAGTTGGACAGTGGAACAGTTGTACATGCCATATTAGTATGCCCTCCATACAGCTACTACAATACATTTCTTTACCTGTAAGACCTGTGGAGAAAATATATGTTGACACTACCTGACTGTTTCTACAAATAGTCAAGATTTATTCAGTGTATATATGCACACATCTCAGTACCACTCCCTGGATTCAAACAATGTTTGGGTGTGCAAAGCTGTTTCACATCGCATTGCGCTACTGGGGAACTGTTGTCCCTTGTTTGTCTGATTTCTGCCTAATACCCCATTGGTTAACCAGTCTGACCTTGTAATCTTGCGATTCATGCATAACAGATAGTTAGTATACTGTTTATTAATCATTTAAATAATACAATCTGGAAAGCAAAGGTTAACACAAGGCAATGCTGCAGGGGACACAGTAAAATACATTACACATTACTATTCAGGGTTCAGATCTTACTGCAGAACATATTTTATTTATATCTTGTTTTACAGCTCCACAATCTACAGTTTTGCTTAACAGATAGTTCTCAGAACAACCTCAGTTAATGTGTGCTGTGAAAGCCATATTTGCTGTGAAGAAGCTATAAACATTCTACTTCTACAACAACATACCAGATTAAACACAACAGTTAGTGGTATAAGTCTTTATTTTACTTATATGACACAATGCTTTACTATTGCATATACTGTAGACCAATATTAGTCTGGCAAACTTTTATTTATTCATTAGACACAAAACACACTATACCTACTGGCACTAAACAATTTACTCCTTCTTATTATTTCACTATGTACTGCAAGGTAGATTTGTAATCAACAGCCTGTCAGTGCAGCCTTGTCAGTCTGATGGCATGAGCCTCAACATTGCTAGCCCTCTCCACTTCAGTTGTAGGGGGAAAAACAAACATTATGCATACCTATCACATACTCAGGCTAGAATCTGACACAGCTATGGATGAGATACTTGTAAAATACTGGAGCATTCCATGCCCAAGCATCTTAGATCCACTGGGCCAAGAGTACCCCCTTCCTACACTTTAGGTCAGCATAATGATGTTGTACCTGCTCACCAGTTTGGGGGATTCCAGTGGCACTGGTGAGGTTGCATGCCAGATGGTCTCAGGCCTCTGCTTTGTACTGAAAGCCCTGGTACTGGCTCTGCAGCAGCCTATCATCGTGGTGTTCTATGAGGAGTCCAGCCATGACCCTGGAATCGAGAATGCCTTAGTGCTGTGCCCGAAAGCACGCCTCCTCTCCAATGCCAGACATGGTTCCTGGACAGATCAAACTGCAAAAGGTTCTGGCTGTATTCCCACCTGTGTGGTTTAAATAAGGTCATATTCCCACCTTGTGCCATCATTGGACCATTTTGAAAATGCTAAGGTCAGCTAACTGGTGCACAAATCTGCTAAGCTAAGTTGAGCAGCGCTTAAAGGGGTAAATGCTGAGTACTGCTTAACAGTGTGCAAATCTGCTTAGCTGAGCTGACTACTGCTTAAAATTTACATCTAAGCAATGCTTAAACAGACTAAGCAGAGCTTAGCTCTGCTAAGCATTGCTCAGTTTTCATTTAAAAAAATATCAGAACTGTAAATGAATTAATCATTATTGACATATTATAAGTGTATATGATTTACTTTACATGATGTCCCCCTATGTGCTTTCATTATATTACCTTGGGGTGTGACTCTACTGTATGTGACACTTGTGTATACATGGGTGATTTCACATGTTATATGCACTTACAGATCCATTTTGAACCAGCTACACTACCCTGGTTAACAAATATCAACTACTACAAAATTTAAAATAAAAAAAATTTTAACAATGCTTTCCCATGTAAAAATAAAGGGCCTGTCTTGGTACTCAAACCATGAACTGCTGCATGCAAAGCCAGAAGTCTAACCACTACACTACCTCATCAGTAAGGATTTTAGCTATACATTTGTATTTAGCTCCTATGAGATGTTTAAGCAATGCTGAGCAGAAGACCGTAACCGCAAACCTGCTCAGCTATGCTTAAACTTAACTTAAAATGGAAAAAAAAAGAAATGTAATACAATCACTTTAATTACATGTATTGATACTACTTCTAAGTCATATTTGGTAATGCACTACCTGTCATTCTATCAACTGTCTAAGTCTGTATGGGCAATATCAGGATTGAAGTCACTACATAATGGCATACATTTGAGTTTCAGACTTTTAATCCTTCCCTACATTTTATGTTGATACAAACTCTGTTCCTCTATCAACTTTCTATGTTTGTAAGGACAATATTTATAATCTGTCCCTATTTGTCCCCCCCCCCCATCATTTTAGGCTTGGTCCATTTTCTTGCTCTAAGAGGTTGAGAGGTATGCCCCCATCATTTTAGGCTTTGTCCAGATTTTTGGCTCTAAGAGGTTCAGACGTATGGTCAAAGTGCCATATGGCACTTTTGCAATGCAGGGGATGTGTGACAGTATCTGTCACACACCCTGCATTGCTTCCTATTTATATTCCTGCTTTCAGTGCCCGTGGACACTGAAAGCAGTTTGAAAGTACCGTACGGCACTTTGACTATGCAGGGGGTGTGTGACAGTACCTGTCATACACCCCCTCAATTCCTTCCTATTTAAATTCCTGTTTTCAGTGTCCATGGGGGCATGTTGGATGTGCAAGCACTACTGAAACACGTCCCCTACACTACTTCAGTGTTCGTGTCTGCACAGCTGTTCTCAGTAGTGCATCTTCATTAATATGTAAGGCGCACTGCTGTTAAGGCTATGTGGATATGGACACCATTCACTCCATGTAGGAATAATGCGATTCCTACACATAGTTTATTGAATCCTGGGGTTTGTCTCTTTTTTTTCTAGCCAGATAAAAATGTGGCTGCTTATGATCATCCAAAGTTTGCAAACGGTACCTACTGTTGTACTCTAGGAAGAATACAGGCAAATTAATATTTTGATTTAATTAGGCTTCAGTGGCTAACTTTGACATAAATGTACAACTAATCATTATGGACACTCTGTCTTTATGGAACACCAAGTGGGGGAGGTGTATATGCAATAAGCCTAAATCTTGCAAATTCTTCTTGCTCATATTTTTGCCACTAAAAATAGTCTTCCATAACAAAAATGTATTATCTGCTTTGCCTGTTGGTTCAAAGAAGAGGACATCAGTTTTTCCATGACAAAGTTTTGATTTCCAGGGTGGGACTCAATCCAAAAGGCAAGATAGAGTTGGAAGGTCCCATTAAGAATGATTTTTCAAAGCTTAAGAGGAAACCAAAGAACTATCCAGTATTCACTGATGAAAGTCAGATATAGCAGATAGATTTAATTGAGATAAAACTTAGACCATTGTCAAAAGATATGTGCTAAATACTTTTTAAAAGCAGAAACAGGAGGAGAGAATGTGCAATCTCCTTGAAAAGGCGCAAAGTGCAAAGCATAACCCAGGTCTTCTTAGCAAATTGTCTCTGGGCAGAAGCAATAATCTAGACTATCGCTGGAGCACATGAAGCATACCTGGATGTTAATAGAAATGGAGACACCATGTGATCAAATGAAAGAATATAACATATGGGTGGGGCCTGTCAGATGTGTGAGATAGAGGAGTTCTGGATGCTTTCACCCGTAGAAGTCTTTCCAGAAAATGAGAACACAGCAGAGGGGAACTAGACTTACCATGGCCAAAATAGGGCTATAAGAATGACTCAGCTCTTGCAGAGTTGTTTTCTTCAGAACTAAGGGTAAGGGGGAAGGCATAAAGGAGATCTGGGGGAGCATCTTTAGATCAAAACACCCCTGAGGTGTGTTCCTGATGGGTGAATGATTGTTGCTGGGGATGCAAAAAAGTCACAGCGAGGTTTCCCCAGCAATGGAAGAGGCACTGTGCTTCTATCAAGTTGAGGGACCACTGCTGTGGTGTAAAAAGATTTAGCCTGTATGCTGGAAAGTTGTTCTCCCCATGAATGTGGACTGCTATGAGAAATTGTTCACAAATCATGGTCCATGACCTCAAAACACAATGGATATGAATGGGTACATCCCTGCTTGTGCATGTAACAAGAGCACTTCATAGAAAAATGTCCTTAAGGGTCTATAAGTTCAAGAGCCCTGAATTTATCTCTAGGATATTTATGTGCAGGTTGACCTCTGTTGGGGACTAAACACAATTAATTGTTCTGCACTGATAATGCCCCCCAAATAGATGCAATTTTGGTGACTGTTACTATCCAAAGTGAAAGCATTCTTGGTACTACTTTCCATCTTGAAAATCTACATCGTATATCTCCTCTATGCAGTTTGCATTTACTTTCTCAGACTTGTTATTTTCAGGCCAAATGACCTAATCTGTAAACATCTCCTCGCTGTCTGCTTTTACCCCTGTAAGGTCACTCTGACACACAACAAAAAGTTTCTTTTGAGAAACTGAGACTTCTGCAAGGTTTTATCATTGCGTGATCCAAAGGTCAGTCACGGCTTACAACTCAGCTGCACTTGTCCACTGAGGCTGCATAATAATACAAAATGTAGAATGAATCCGTAAAATAAAGGCATACTTGAAAATGGACACATTTACAATCTTGTCCAAAGAGAAAACTGTAGCTATGCAAGATCTATTCCAACAACTCCTCCTTAAATTCATGAAAATAGCTTTGTTTCTGCATTTATTGCTTAAATGTATCAAATCATTAGTACTAACTTCTGTAATACAGTTTGAATAACAGGCTTTGTGTCATTCTGGTCAGAGATTTTATAATACATAGTCTGCAAAGTGATGCTATAATGAATATTACTATAATTAATGCAGCAACCATAAAATATTTTAAAATAGTGCCTCCCAGATGGTTAACAAATTTGCAATCGAATAGCAACCTAAGTTATGTCTTTGTCATAACATCACACATGACCTGCAAATGTGTTTTGATACTTTCCTTTTATCTGGTATATAGGTGCAACATTCCAATCCTAGTAGCCCACAAATCCGATATTGTGATGCTAATACGTAATCAAAGTTCCACTCTATTTTGGAGGACAACTATACTCATCATGGTTATTTCCAATGTAATGTCTATAATAGATCAAAAAATACTATTAACTAATAGCCCAAATAATTTGGGTAATTTACACAGTTCACAAAATAGCTTTGTCAGCTCCATATGCAAGAGATATACATACTACAGCAATTATACCATCAACTAGATCTATAGCCCTTAATGTTTTAAAGTGAAATTTTGATGAATGTGTTGCGTCCATGACCTGTAAATTATTTTGAAAATCTTTATGATTCAAGGGTCTCTTAACTATAAGATTTCTAAAACTGATGTGGCAGAGACATTCTTTTAGCATATCTTATAGCTGGTATTACATATCCTAAGTAACAAGATCCATATCAATTTGATGATAGCCATTTCGAAGCTTTCTTCCAACACACATAATATGTGCCTTAAGCATAATTATTATGTCAACTTGTCAGGGATTTGGGATGCATAGCTAGGGTTAAAAAGACCCCAGTGGTTGTTAGCCTAGTATACACTTATGAACCTCTTTGTTTCAAAATTAGCATTAAGAAAATACCACATAATGTAAGTACTTGTTTCTGAAAGTCTTTAGTTAGGTTTGTTAGGGTGTAAACTTACAAAGGCATGCGTCGGGAGAATTTCCTCCCAGGCCTCTACTGAAAATTGGTTTGTTCAAAGTTGGACTTTCCTGGTAAACAAATGTTAAATAAATAAATTAAATAAATAAATAACCCTGCATATTTATCTCCCAGATTTTTATGTGCTGCAATAGTAAAATTACACTGACTAGTATCTGTTTTTCTGCATTCCAGATGTGTGTCTTATTACACAATGATATTTCGCTATTATAACAAACAAGACTTTTTTCTACTGTCTTTAAATTCAAATATTGGGTATTATTAATACTAATATTTGTTTATTATTTATTTATTTAACATTTGTTTTCCAGGATAGTCTGACTGGACAACTGGTGTCCCTTTTCATCGGAGTCCTGGGAAGAAAAGTTCCACACAGTACAGTGAGTAAAGAAATAACATTATTTTTTTATTACAACGTGAAAGAGTGATAATGCCAATTAAGAAACATGCTATACACTGTAGATACAATATGTACAATATAAACATTCAGCATGGTTAGAACACAGTAATGCAAGGCTTTTACCAAGTAATATGTACAATATATACAGTGAGCATTGGTAAAGAATAATAACTGTGAACACAAGTCGCATAAGGGAATAGAATCTCACATTGGGTGAGGCTTCAGGGTCTGCACGGCAGTTACATATACGGCTAGTGTAAAGGTATGATTTAAGGAGATTTTTGAAAGTGGTAAACTACTATTTTAAGAAACAATTCCATTTAACCCATTTCTTTTTTTCATTGTATAGCCTGTCAAGCATGAATGTAATGTCCTGAAAACTAACAAAAACAAATAATAAAGGAATACCTGTCCTGCCAGTGGCACATGAACACTAATCTAGCATTAGGACAAATTAAAAGCATGCATATGTGCATAAGTAAAATGAAGATTAGTGACTATATTATAAGGCTGACAATCAGTCTTTCCATTTGGTATTTTAGAATCTGGAGACATAACTTGAATCTGAAATTCAGCCTGGACTACATATTATGATGTCAATATTTGGCATGAGTACATTATCAAAATCTATACTAACCAACCTTTCTGTCTCTAAAGAATACTTTCCTTTGGACAACTGAGATAAATCCACATGAATTTGATTAGCATACAGTTTATATACTGCACAATCTATAAAGCTAACTATATTTCAACTATATAATATATGTTTATACCATAGATACTCTATTATATTTAAAGAAATATTGAAAAAAAAATAAAGTGCAACTGTAGTATTGCTATGTATACCATAAACTGGTTCACACACACAGTCTTCACTTCAGGCTTTTCTACCATAATCCAGTGCTCTTGAAACATCCACCAGACTGCTTGCATAATACATGAATAAAACAATTAAAAATAACATCAGAAAATGTAATAGAGTAAGCCTTACTCTACATTGTCCCTTGGCACTGCTGAGGTCCCAGAAAAGCCACCCTATAGTCCATTTGTTAATGGCTATGCCCCTTTTATAAAAATCTGGCTTTCCATCCCTCCCCCTTCTGATGCAAGACTGTATGGCAAATTTAATGAAATTCTGAACTTTTTAACAAACCTGTAACTGAAATTTCTTGTAGTATCCAAAAATAGTTTCATTGGCACATGTGTCCTTCTGATATAATATCTGCAAAAGTACAAAAAAAGCAGTATCAATTTCTCTCAGTAACATCTGCGTTTTTAATAAGCATGAGCTGATCAGCATATAAAACTTGACACCTTTTATCCCTATGTTTTTGTCAGTTCTCTTAATTTGCTAAACTACTGGTCCTTTCTGTTGGACTACACTGTATTGACCTTTCCAGTTCAAAGCAATACAAATCATTTCAACATCTCCTGTTTATCTGTCTTTACCTATACATCTCAGTTGTATTCACAAACATTTTATACATTTTCCCTACATGAAATAAACTTATGTTATTAATAGATTATTGTAAAGTCTACAGCCAAGCCTGATAATGTGCTATAGTGAAATAAAAAGGCTGTGACCACATTAATGGAGCAACTGGATAATTCAGTGACATTTTTTCTCCCTGTCATTAACTTAAATGGAACTAAAGTAGTACTCTGACACTGCACTAATTCTTTAACATTTTCCTTCTTCATTTCCTGTATTTTTATTAAATCAGTCTTATCTGTTGAATTTTCTGGTGCTGTACTTGTAATTACTTTTACCTTATGACCATCAGACTAATTTGTACAAAGTAATTTTTGCCTGTTGCCCAGGTGCCCTGACCCCTCACATGCTTTACATGTTTGCATTTTTCCATTCTAAGCCATTTAACTCTTTCAGCACCTCTGCATGGTGTTGGGGTTTACCTTTACTCTCTACAAATCTCTTCTAGCTCAGTCTGTAGATAAATAGTTCATAGGTGGACACTTGGCTAATGGCAATTTGGTCTTTATAGGCCTAGCCATGCAACCGAAAAATGACCCACAAATTTGATTATATAGGGGTTAATTTACTAACTGCCTCCGTCCAACAGAGACATAGATGCCAGAACAGAGGGTGGATTTCTGATTACCCATCCATTGGTTCAAGTTCCACTTAAATACGATTAGGAAGGAACTCTGCTTCACGTGTATGGGAAGCCTGTCCCAACATGTCTTGTTTATGCTACAAGCAAAATTTAGGTCTTTTAATCTAGTAGTTCTGATGATGTCTGTTTTGCAGATGTTGCAAAAGGTTCATCAAAACAGGGTCCAGGGATGTCTTGTATGACAGGCAAAGGTCACCTCTGAGAACGCTGTATGGCACTGAGTTAAGAGAGCTTTGAGGTGATCATCATAGGGCATTGTGTTTATTCCTTGTATTAATTTTTATAAGGAACCTTTGTGTAGATTTCAGTTGCTGCATGTGTCTAGTCAGGTACATACCGAAGGGAGTACTATACTCTATGATGGGTCTGATGAGGGCCAAGTACAGTGCTATGGTGACCTCTCTGGACCTAGATGCCATGCCCTTACTTATAAGTTGAGCAACATAGAAGAATTTTCTTACTACCTTTAACAAATGCTGGCCAAAGTCTAGGTAACCGTCTACCTGAGTTCCCAAATCTCTGACTACTGAATGAACTTTTAGTGGTGTTTTATTCATGATGTAGTTACCCTGGGTGGCCAGCTTCCCGAAAGGTATAATAATGGGGTCCCCATTATTTTAGTGAATACAATTAATTGCAAACGCTGTTTAGTCGAACATCATTACGTGAAATAGCAAAATACCTTAAGCACGGAACAGCATTTTTTTTTCCTAGGGAAGAAAATCACTGGGCTGTTTTTGGGACTTTGCTATTTCTTCAACTGTGGTGTGATCTCGGAGTTGGTATATTTAAGTAGGGGGGTGTAGGGGGCAAACCCCCCACTTTATTTTGTGTTTTTATTTTTTTTTTTTTACCGCTCAGCGATTTTCTTTCCCTGGGAAAAAAATTGCTGATCCGTGTGTTCAACATTTTGGATTTTCAGGGATTGTTGTTCGATTATATAGCGTTTGCAATTCAGTGTGTTCGCTTATATAATATAGACCATTATAATGTATTTCTTGGTATTGAGTTTTAAGCCATGGCTTTGGCACCAAGAACTGGCATTCCTTGGTACTGGGTTTTAAGCCATGGCTTTCACACCAAGCATTTATTTGTTTTAACCTACCTGGAAGGTGTTGTTATCTTGGGATGATTCAATGACTGCTCCCAGTTTGCAATCATCTGCAAACTTTGTTAATCAGAGGCCTTTGACATTGGCTTTGACATCCAAAAAATAGATGCTAAAGAGGTGTGAGCCAAGAACAGAGCCCTGAGGAACTCCACTGTTTACAGGCCTGTTTGTGGAAGTGGCCTTACTGCTCCAACCTCAAGTCCTATCCTTGAGCCAGCTAGCTATCCAGTGTGTTATAAAGGGGTTTATGGCTAATTCCATAAGTTAGTTGATAATACCCAAGAGGAGTATTGTATGAAATGCTTTAGCCACACCTAGGTATGCAGTATGCACCATTTTCCCTTATCTATTGCCTAAATGACCTTTTCAAAGAAGTCCACCAGGTTCATTAAGCATGAGCTTCCTTTGACAAAGCCAAACTGGAATGGATCCAATGTCTGTAGGTCTCATATGCCCTTGATGATAATTTCCATGATAATTCTTTCCATGGTTTGCAAATAAGACTAGTCAGATTAATGGGTCTGTATTTTTCATGATCTGTTGGAGGTTGTCCCTTATGAAGGGGGATGGCTGTCACAGTCCTCCATTCTTGTGGGAAAAAACCTGTTTTAAGACTATAGTTAAACTGTGACTCCAGGGGTCCTGATAAGTTGCATTTTAGACTGTTCAGGAGGCATTCTGGGATGTTATTGTGGCCCATTGAAGCCGTGTTCTTGGCTTTAGTAAGAACAGCTGCTACACAGTCCCCAGTTATAGTTGGAGGGGTTATGTTTGAAGGTATTTCTTGGGAGATGGTTGGGGGTTAGAGGGGGTAAAGCTGGAAATGAATTTGTCTGCTACTGCTAACAGTTTAGCTATATCACAAGGCTTGGTAAATGTAGCACCATTAACAACCAGTTCAGCACATTGCTGTATGCTGCCCTTAAAGATTCTGACATAGCTGAAGAGGGTCTTATGGTTAGAAGGCTACTGTAACCTCAAAATTGGCTTTGTTTGACCTAATTACCCCTCTTAGTTGCCGCCTATTTAGCTTGATGAGAGAGTTTTTATTTTTGTAGGAATCAACCTTCCTGATTTTTGACATAATTTTTTCCTTTTATTGTATATCCTGTTGAATTTGGGATACCACCAGGGTGGTTTATTTCTGGGGTTAGTTCTAGGCTTACTTTTAGTATATGCAGCAGCCTCTATGCAGCCATTGACATGGCTATACAGAGATTCTGAGAGCAATTCAGCATAGGCTGCTGTGTTCTCTGGGTTTGGAGGGACAGTGAATTTTGACAAACCATCATTTAATAAAAGGTAATTAGCATTGGAATAGTTCCTGTTACTCATTTTACTGGGATTATGGAGTTGATTTTGGAGGAGACAACTTTATGGTTGGACCTTACCAGGAAGGACAAGACATTGGTGGAGTGCAGTATTCTTCCGTATTTGTGAGAGTGAGGTCCAGTATGTTAGACTCTAGTGGGTGCATTCACTATTTGATCAAGGGTGTTTGTATTTATGAAGTCCAGGAATCTCTGTGCCTATATATTTGAGGGTGTGTGGAATTCCCAGTCTATAGAGGGGTAATTAAAGTTTCCCATGAGTAGGATGTTAGCTTGGATGGTAAGTGCCTGCAGTATGACTGTGTGTCCAATGTGAGCTTCTTGGGAAATGGAGGGTGACCTATAACTGGCTAGGATATGGTACGGAATTTTGTCTATGGTGACCTGCATGTAGAAGAACTCCAGTACATCATCCTGTTAGACCACCCTAGAGGCATGTTTGCTATTGATGTATATCAAGTCACCTCCATCTTTTTCCCTTGTCTGTTCAGCTACTGGTCTAAAAGTATGGAAGGAGCTGAAACCTTGAACTGCCAGGGTGCTCTCTGCTGCTTTAAACCATGTCTCAGTAACTGCACAGATGTCTATATTCTCAAGTGTGAGGAGGGTTTGGTAGGAGTGCAGTTTTTATTTAGGGCTCTGGCATTGATCAGTAACATCTTGAGGTTCAGTTGTGTTGATTTTGCAATGTTATTAGGTTTGTCAATTTAGCACTGCATAAAAAGGCACTGTTTGGGTAGATAAAGCTTTAACCAGTATTTGGACGTCTAGAGGGGACAGTTGTAGACTATCATTGGAAAAGGTCTGTTAATCATTTTGACCCAAGCTGGCAAGTATTGAATTCCCATAGAATGACATCAGAAAGAAAGCTAATTGTTGAAATCAATCATTATTTGCTGAGACTGTAGCATCATCTTCAGTGATGGTAATACACTGTTAAATACTAGTGCCTCACCATATGTGTATGTGTTGTGGGATATGTGTGGTGGGTGTTGTGTGCATTGTTTCAACAACTTGATGTGCTCTTGTATGCAAGGGTTTAGCATTCAGTGTCATTGTGCAAGTACACCTCTCACATACTGTGTCTGCTTCTATAAGGATTAAATGATTGTTGGTAAACCAGAGAGAACTGCTATATTGTCTCAAGATGGCCATATCCACCAAGGTGATAACAGAGAATTTATGAAATTATATGTCCATGCTGTACAGTCCTTTGACTGGTGAGCTACAAGGGCATGGTGTATTGGGGTTAGAAGGCTATTAAGGGTGCTTTGTTGATGCAGACTAAAATGGTGATTTACTGGGGCAGAATATGCTAAATAGTTATAAATTTTACTAACTTTAATATTTACACAGTATTGAATTCTACTAAATCTTTTGGTATTACCACTAAAACCCCAGCTAACTGCTCTAAACTTGTCGGCATGCAAGGTGTTTGTTTTTTATTTACTGCATTAGAGGGTACAGTCTTATGGACTGTTCCATATGGAGAAAAATTGTTTTCTAGGTGTTTACTGCTGTTCAGTAACCACTGCTACATGGTGAGCACTTCTGGTCAAAATTGCCAAATTAATAGCAACAAAGAAAAAAGGAAACTAAATAGTGAACTATGCCACAAAATGAATAAACCCAGTCCTCCTAATGTAAAAACACAGTAGAAGAGACCCACAGGTGCAATGCTACCACAAACCAATTAAGCAACTAGCTGGAAATCCCTATCTGAAGGAGATTTCAAGACAGTCTTACAGCAGTAACAATGAGAGAAAGAGCACATTTTTTTACAAAAATACAGTAACATGCACAAATAAAAGCAGGAAACAGTAGCAGTCACTCAAAATAACTTAAGCAAGTGTGATTTAGCAATCAAAAGTACTTGGCTTTACCTAGATGGTGCTGAATACAAGTAAAAAACTTCTGGAACACAGGCTAGGATGCCAAGCTTTGTTGTGCTCTGGGAAAGTGAGCAGAAGACATTATGTAGTACAATAGGTTTACTCTAGGGTGATACTGGGTTGCCTGGTGGGTACTCATTATTATGGATCTGTGGAAAACAAAGGGTGGGAAGAGCTGATACAACAGGCAATAGCAATGAAATAGGGAAGGGAAGGGCTTTGGAAGTTAGATTACTGTAAGGGGTGGAGGCCAGAGAAGCAGCCTTAAAAAAACGACCACAGGAAAAGGATCTGAGGGTTGGGAAGAATTCAAGGAAGAAGTAGGCTAGCTAGAGAGAGATCCAATCAAATGAAGCCAATACTGGAGGTTTTTCAGAATCTTTAGCTTAATGTCTCAGTGGTAGATGGGGCAGATGCAAAGAACATGGGAAGAGCAGGCACTAGAATGCAACTTTAAGCAGGGAAATGATAAGCAAAATATAAAACTGTATAAGAGCTGTTATTATTACATCCGAACTGTCACTGATAATATTTAATTGATCTTTTCCATACGGGTTGATAGCATACAGTACTGCTTCCAGTTTAGCTCACCGAGCTGACATAACCTGTTAATTATTCATGTGAGTCTGTGTTTCTGCAGAGCTGTCTCTGTAAACTTCAAATCTTTTATGAAATGCACCTTTGTTTTATACAATTTTGAACCACTTACACGTACACATTAACTCCTTGAATTAAATTAATCAAAGAAAGTGAGCTTAGAGCTTTACTTACCTATCCTTACAAGTATGTGGAGTTCTCTTATACAATAAATGTTGCAAAAAATAATATTTAGACTGCTGTCTTTCCTTGCATGGGATCAAAACCTTTGTACTGCCACTCCCAAATATTTGTTTGTTGTTTTAGTTGCATCTTATCATTGACTTTAAAACCAGCATTCTGTAAGGCTCAAAAAACATAATTTAGTATTTGTAAATGTTCTACTTCTGTTTTCGCCTGTATCAAGATGTCTTCTAGGTACTGTAACACTTTATTACAATAATTTAATAATCTTAACACCTGTGCAGATGTCTGATGAAACAATACTGTGGAATTTACACAACTCAAAGGGAAACATGTCATTAGATAATGTGTATCATCAAAGGTGAAAGCAAAACGTTTCTGAGATGACTTACTAATGGTATACCAACAAATCCATTTGATAAATCTATAACTGTAAACCATTTACTCTGTAGATCTAACCTGACTGCCATTTCAAGTATACCAGTCGCAGCATGTACTACAGCGGTTGTGTACTTATTTACTAATCTCAAATTTAGTACCAGCTTATAACTGCCATATTTTTCTTTACTGGCCACATGGGCAAATTTGATGAACTTGATTGACTCTTTTATTATTATACCTTCTTCCTCCCAGCCTGTAATACTTTTATGAATGTTTTTCTCTTTTGGGAATGGGATATTGTTTCTGATAAGGTGGTAACTTATCTTTGGAATGTTCTGCACTTACTTCAGCTGTGGCAACTAAATCAGAATCTGTCCTGACTTTCGATCACAAATTTTGGTATTCTTGTAGTAACTGATTTTTTAAATCATGTGCATCATCTGCACAATCTATTGCATACAATTTCTTACAATTTTCTTCTGCTGGCACCACCTCATCTACTGCAACATCTTTATTTCTCCAGAAAATCTTGTTATCAAAGTCCAAAACAAACACTCAAAAAAAAAAAGCCAAAAGATTAACAGACTGTGAACAAAAACGTAAATTAAAAATTACAGTCGAGAAGAGAAACCAGGTAACTTTATTAAAAATAAGCGCTTTCATTCTGTACGATACAAAACTTCTTCAAACAGATGTCCAAATTAAAAGTATGCATTTAAAAGACTCCTTCTAAAAGTCACATGTTTAACATAACCCAATGGATTTGCATCCTAGGATACCAGTTATCTGCAATGAGTGTGAACAAAGTATTAATTCCATTTGTTTGTTGAATATCTGACAAAAAAGTTGAACAACAGCAAATTAACTTATATGAGGAACTTTTGGAGATCATCCTCAAGAACAATTTCATTTGGTTTAATGGGGAATATTTTCTTCAGAAAAAAAGGAGTGGTCATGGGATCACCTGTGGGGTCATTATTTGCTAATATTGTGAAGCTTAAATGGGAACAACTATACATCTTTAATTCTCCCTTCTATGCGAATATCAGGATGTACCAATGATATTTGAATGACATATTTTTGATTTGGATGGGGAGTGAGGAAGAAATTAAAGCATTCTTAGAATATATCAACAATACTACAATTTTTTTGTCATTCACTTACAACAGGAATTACTTTGAAATTTCATATTTGGATGTGTTATTGAGCAAGGATCTTAATGAGGTCAGTATGTATCATGAATATACAGGAAATAAACATTTTCAAATTCTTACTTGCATTTTTCAAGCTCCCATCCTTATCACCAGAAAAAAAGCATAGTCAATGGATAGCTGGTTCGAGCTGCTCATATGATCACAATGGAACACCATTTAAACGAGGAATGTGAGATTATAAAAAAATACATTTCTCAGTAGGAGTTATTCAGCATCTCTTGTGAATGATATGGTGTATGAGGTCTCTTATAAGAGAAGCAGTAGTTATTTTATTCCCTTACTTAATGGAAATACTCAGGAAGGATGTATAAATAACCATAAACAATAGAATATGTATGCATCATATTCAGCATCTTTGATTATTACCTTTGGTTTGGACAGTTACATCATTAGAGCTATATTGAATAAATATCAGGGGATACTCCAAGAAGATCAGAACTTAAGAGAAAGAATTGGAGACGGACCATTGGTAGTATATAGAAGAGGGAATACTCTCAAGAATTTATTGCAAAGAAATGCACCTCTTAGAAGAACTAATATTGGTAGATTTAAATGTGAAAGATGTTCATGGTGCAAATGGTTATTAACTGAAAGTAGATTTTCAATCAAAGGCAAACAGTTCCGAATGTAGCTCAAGGTAGATTGTGAAAGCAAAGCATTAGTATATATAGCCCTATGCCAATGTCTTTGTTATTACATCAGAAAAATGGAACGCAAGTTCTGGGAATGAACATATGAACATTTATATGACATAAGGAGGGGTAAAAGTATGAATGCATTTTGCAAGCATATAGTGGATTATCCGTGGCATTTTTTTTAAGTTTACAGCCTTGGAATTAACCACTGTTGATCAGAGAGGCAGACCTTGTAAAGTGAAACTTGAAGCTAGGGAAGCCTACTGGCAGATCTTTTGGAATTCTTATTATTGGCCAGGTTTAAATGAACTGGTAGCAATTACACCTTTTTTAAAACTCAAAGCCACTAATAGATAGGGATGATTATTCATTATAACATATTGGCATGTTCTATTGCTGTTAAATGGGGGTTTTGCCATAGGAATTAATAGTTTGTTCATACTCATTGCAGATAATTGGTATCCTAGGATGCAAATCCATTGGGTTATGTTCAACATGTGACTTTTAGAAGGAGTCTTTTAAATGCATACTTTTAATTTGGACATCAGCAGTGGTGTAACTAGGTGGGGTCAAGACGGGCGGCACTTTGGGACTGGACTACCCCCAATTACTTACAAACCTAAGGGTATTCTTCTTTAAGAACTGAATCCTGTATCATCATGCATGTGCTGTTAATTCACATATGTCCTGGTCACCTGTACTATTTGAAATCGCTTCTTCTTCCTCCTATCTGCCCACTTACACTATTGCTTCTTCAAGTGGCATTTGCTGCTGAGGTTTGCTGTTAAATTGCTTTGCTTCACCAAGTGTGTGTGTGTGTGTGTGTGTGTGTGTGTGTGTGTGTGTGTGTGTGTGTGCGTGTGCGTGTGCGTGTGTGCGTGTGTGCGTGTGTGCGTGTGTGTGTGTGTGTGTGTGTGTGTGTGTGCCTAGTGGTTAGTGTTACTCAGGCTCAAACCCTGTCCTTGGGTACAAGGAGCAAGAGCCTGAATTCTCTACCCATACCACCACTTGTTTATGATTCAAGGAGTTGCATCCATAGGTCTCAACTGTCCAGAGTTTCACAGAATGTTTAGCTCATACTCTAAACATTTGTGGTTTTCTGGCAAACAGTGAGGACTGAATTCACTAAGTAATGATAACCATTTAAATTTCAGGCTTCCTATCTTTCAGGAAACGCATGGTACACAAAACATTTTATTCTAGCAACTTTCTTACATTATACAAGCAATGTTTAAAATGTGTCCCTGGTTTTGGGCCTTTGTCCCCCACCCAATAAATTTTGGCTTTTTCCAGATTTCTTGTGTTGCAAAGTTGAGAGAGATAGTTGCGCATCAAGTGGATTTTACAAGGAGCTGACAGCTTCAGGGGAAGAGTAGTTTAGTGCTGCTTATGCCAAGTCTGTTTGCATTGTTAGTAGTACCACAGGTAGTATACTTGCTTGTGATACAGAAGGCTGTGGGCTGTACTCCCACAGTATGTAGATGGATTGCTGATACTGTATTGTATTGTACTTCAAAGAGGATGGATGCTGCAGTTCTGAGAATGTCCTTCTTTGGAGAAGGTAACTAGTAACTATGAACCTGTTATCAGTTTGCCATCTATTCCCTATAGCAATATTACTAGGTTATCATTTTTTAATGAAACAGAAGCAATTTATTCTTCAAGGGCAAAAGGCACTTTATTTGTAGATGAAACAGTGAAATAAAGTTGATTGCTAGCAACAACCTCTTCATTAGTTACAGATCTCTTTATTGTGGACTTATTTAGATGACTTTTACTTCTGCAGAGATTCTACATATTTACTGATATTGGTGAATTTTAATGACAGACGTTTAAGTAGACTTTTATGATGCAGTTTTTCTGAATTGGGCAGTTTTGTCATTATTGGTTCATACATTTTGTTTCATTTTTTACTGGAAAAATGTTCAAAACAATAGATTTAAAACATGGTCTAACAAGTGTGCTGTATTATACAGGAATATAATTTAATACAATCAGGAAGGTGAAATCAAAGAACACATGTATGTTTACATGGTCCTAAATATGTCTGCAAGGGGCCTATAATTTGAAAACAGACCAAAGGTAAACTTTATCAGCCACTGACCAGATGCATTTTTCTTTGAATGTGGGTTTCAATGAATGTGAGTTTCAAGGACAGAGAAGTTTTAATGCTGTCTGTTTTCATTGTGAGACAGTATTGCTTTGTTTAGCAGATGTTTGTCAGTGATTGTGCTATAAATTTTAGAATAAAAGTTTTAAATGAAATCCAAACAATCATTTTAGAAGTAAAGCATGAAGCAGTATGTGCATTACAGTGTTTATGGTAAATGGGGGAAATTGCCAAGTAATGGGACACTGGAATGACTGCAAGGGGAGGGCTGTGTATGATGGGGTCCATTTGACCATGACTTTGTGGGGGTCAAAAACTCTAGCTATGCCACTGGACATCAGTCTGAAGAAGTTTTGTATCATACAGAATGAAAGCACTTATTTTAATAAAGTTACCTGGTTTCTCATCTTGACCATAGTTTTTAATTTACATTTTTCTTCAAAGTCCGAAACAACACATAATCCTGACAATATGTCCATACCCAGTACGGTACTGTCACAGTGAGGATGTAACAAGAATTTTGCTGTTTTTCCAGAATGATTAGTTTTATTTAGAACTCTAATCTCAAAAGGCTTACTGCTCACTACTGTTACCTTTGAACTTTCAAATCCTGAAAACATCAGAACTGTACTTGGGTCCTCTGGTAGGGTCTGTTAGTAACTGAAACTGATGCACCTGTATTAATCTGTACATCATCACCATCACTAACCCCCTTTTTCCCATTTTCTATATGGGGTCGGGGTGTCATATTAACTGTCACCATCTCTCTCAATTCAGTGCTACAATCCTGCCTTCTTTGACACTCATGCCTGACTGTTACAGATCTTCTCTCACACAGTCTATCCACCTCTTTGCTGTATGGCCCCGTTTCCTCTTACCTTCTTCCTATCTGTCCCAAATCTTCTTCACCAGATTGTCTTCTGCTTTTCTGCATGTGCTCAAAACACTATAGTCTGTTCTCTTTGATCTTTTCTGTATGTTGAAGCTACTTTGGCTTTTGCTCTTACAGCCTCATTTCTTCATCTGTCCCACAGTGTGCAACCTACCACCCATCTCAGGCACTTAATTTCCATCATCTCTAGCTTTCTCATCTGCTCTGCCTTTAATGCCCAGATTTCTGTACCATACAGTATGGTTGCACCATTGTTTTGTACACTTTGCTTTTCAGCTTCTTTGGCATTCTTCTGTCATATACTACACCTGACATTCTATGCTAGTTGGCTGCAGCCCCTCTGATTCTAGCTTTGACCTCTTCATTCAGACTTCCCCTCTCCTCAACCACCCCTCCCAGATACTTGAAGGTGATTTGGTCATTAATCTGTACATTGTTTCATAATCCCTTCCTGTAAACAATAAAATATATGGTCTGCCATTGCTTGCTATCTTAAATTATATCAGATAAACTATCTGACTTGGTGCTGGACTGCTACACCCTCTATAAATATTCTGAAAATCATTTTGGACTGATAACAGCATTGCCTTGATCTATTGTTTCTTCTTTATTCGGCACTGACGTCTGTGTATCATTTATATTGGTGTTAGCAGTATTAGACTGATCTGTTCCTGCACGATTGCTGCCCTGCACAGAGAGTCCCTACCAGTGCAATATTTTGCTAGGTTCTGAAAACAAGCTAGAATAAATTACTTTCCAAGCATTGTTTGTATCTAAAATCATACTGATAAAATTAACTTAAGATACTGAAAATTTTACTTTTCTGTGTTTTCCCCTGAATCCCGCAAGTCATTCACACTGGTTGTATTTACATCAGGTGGATATTTATTTATAATGCTGGTATTTAACTTTGAATTCCAAATCAGAGGTGCTGTAGAATTTATACTAACTTCTGAAGGCTGTCAACTAGAGTTTGTTAGAATCTGTGTGTTATTTAAATATGAAACTGTGCTCTTATAAACCAAATATTGATGTTGTTTAAAAAGCTTATATTTTCTAATCAATTAATTAAGCATGTATTAATAATTATGTTTCTATTGCTTAAAAAAATGAATGTTTGATATCTTTTGATACTCAGAAAAAGTTAGAATTTAAGAAGGGTGAATTATTATATTTGAATCAATTTCTTTCAGCTAATAAAATAAGTTCTGCAGACTATTTGATCAGCAGATATAGTTTGCAAAATTGCAACTGGCTGGACATCCAAACTTGTAAGTACTTTATACATACTAAGCTCGTACCCTCATTAGAGGCATACAATAAGAGTAACTTAAAAATATTGGATTTTATCTCAACAGTTATTAATAGCTCACCCAAGAACACTTCATACATATCTGTTATTTATAAAATTCTCAGAAATGATTTTTGTGAAACAGATGTTTCTTTTTGAAATTATTCAAGTTAAGTTAATAGGTATTCTCAGAAAAAGATAAAAAATCTTTGTTTACAGTCGGTGAAGAAATCCACATCTTTCTTGTTTGTGTATACACAAGGACATTTTTACATAGTTGTTTTTTCACCCCACATAGACTAGCAGTAATGTACATGAAAGATGAAATTAAATGCTGGAGATGTGGACACCATGATGCTGACTGGATACATATGGTTGTTATTTGCAAAATAATTTCTTCACTTTGGTTAGACTTTAAATATCTTTGTAAAGCTCTGTGGAATGACAACTGTATAATTTCTGACTCCCTTATCCTTTTCAATGTTCCTGTCCCTGAAGTCATTCCTAAAAAACAATTTTTTTTACTATGGTCTAGCCTCTCTATAGCAAGGAAAATTGTTACTAAAAATTGGAAATTCCAATTTACTCCTGTCTTTAAAATTGAGTTTATTCATCTTGTGAAATACATTTGTAAAAATGAGATTACTACTATAAAATAAAAGAAAGAAAAGACCAAAAACTTAACTCATCATTTAATTGCTTGGACAAAATTGTCTAATCTGTTAGAGAAATATTAAGTGTTCTCCTATGTATATTGCCTTTTTAGTTGTTATGGACATTGTATATAGTTTTTTTTCTTGTTACTGTACTAAGTTATTGTGTTATAAAATGAATAAAAAGATATTGGGGGAAAAAAACTGTACTGTATCAGGAGCTGAAAGACTTTTGCTTTTGACACACACTGACTCATTCTGTGGATTATTAGATAGTCTTTCAGTAACTTCACCACTACATGCTTACTTCTGTTTCTTGACCTGTTTGTTCCTGTGCATCTGTAACATTCCTTTACTGATAGCATTGCATTTTGCATTTCTTGAAAACAGTTTACTACTTGATTGTTGACATTACTTTTACTGTTGAAGCCTTTAAACTTTTCTGACATTTACTGGCTTATTTAACTATAAACTCCATTGTAATAAAAATTAATGCTGTCTTGCAACCTCTTTGGGTTTCTCTTGTAAAGATTTCCTTGTCTCTCTCATATCACACTGGTACCTTATAAGGATTTCTTCTTGGAGATCTCTTGGTAGACACACCCTAATTAAAACATCTGTAGAAACAGCATTGTTCACTTAAAACATCCTTTTTGTTTGTTGACCGTAGATTTAGTACTGACACAAGGTTCATATGACGTTCTGGGAATTATTTTAACTGTATTTAAAAATAACCCCCCAGCTTAGCTGTCACCACTGAAAGATTTGTCTATTATGCCAAATAACAACTACCAGACTATTCAATCTGTATCATACACTTTCAGCATAAAATTCAGTCAGAAGTCTCCATAGTTGGCTAGCAACATTTATTAATACAATGAGCAGCAAACAAAATTTTTAGCAAGCATTATTCTATTACAATGTTATATAGATTGCAGCAAAGATAAAATCATTTGTAACTGAACTTTCTGACTTCAACTCCAAACTGACTGCATTCTTTGTACTACATTTTGCCTTGAAAATGTATGTCTTATACCTTCTCTGTGTAGTTTGCACTTTCTTTCTCAGCCTTAAATCCAGGACCTTGTCACCATAAATCTTAACAGAAACTTGATATTAGTCCAGATGGCCTAATCAGCAAATGTCACCTGAATGTTTTTATTTCTGTAAGGTCATTCTTGACGCACAATAAAAATGTTCTCAAAAGAAACTGGGAGTTCTGTACACCTCTATCTGTGTTTGACCTGAAGGTCACTCACTGGCTACAGATCAGCTGTACTTTTCCAATGAAGCTGCACAATAATTAAATATATAGAATGAGGATAATAAATGAAGGCCTTCCTGAAAATGCATACATTTCCAAGCCTATTCAGAGACAGAAAACTTAAGGGGGAATTCAATAAAGCCTACACAGATTAATTTTTCCATGTATGTATAGTGGCATGGAGCTTACACGTAAGTAAGCAGCCGTGCAATCCAGTAAACAGAGCTGTGGGATGTGCATGAGCATGCCAACACGGAAGTGTCCATGGCATGCAAATCACCTCATAAGCAGGTGAATTGCATGCAAATGAGGGTGTAGAGTGATCCAGCAAGCAGAAAGGCAGTTGTGTAGATCATGTGTAGGTGTCAGAAGTGCATACAGAATAATTCATTGTACATGAAATTAAAAAGTGAACAGGGGCTGTAATAGCCCTGTTAGAGGGTCAGAAATAGCAAAGCAAGACAGATATGTGCAAAACTATGCCCTGTGTGTCCAAAAATTAATGAAACAAAATTTAAAATAATTTTTTAATACCCATATTATGTTTGTTCTGAGTGCAGCGCTGCACAAACATGGCATTATGCAAAAAAAAAAAAATATATGCATTATTGGGCCTTGCATGGAGTATGTATAGTGGTAGATGTCTGTGGTTGCTAAGGAGGCAGGTCCTGGAATAGTGTAGTATCAGGCTGTGTGCAT
This sequence comes from Protopterus annectens, assembly GCF_019279795.1. Classification (NCBI taxonomy): domain Eukaryota; kingdom Metazoa; phylum Chordata; order Ceratodontiformes; family Protopteridae; genus Protopterus; species Protopterus annectens. Next base: position 90,113,668 of record NC_056740.1, on the reverse strand, counting down.
GGATCTGTATGCAAATGAACTGGAGTTAGTGAATAGCAAAAATGGGTGTCCGTGCCTGCAGATCAAACCTGTGTAGCCCCAGAACCATGTTGGTATCCACAGAAGAGGTAGCTGACATCAAAAAGGGGTATGTCTCTATTTCTTTAAACACATTGGAGCACAGAGGCACCCGTTTGTGTGTCACCCTGCTCAGCTGAGCAGAGGGGGTGTGTCCAGTGCTGCTAAGCTGTGTTTAGCTTTGGGGTGCATGTTTAAACTGTTTTGAGCTGTGCTGAGTGTGCCCGTTCATGGAGGTGTGTCTATTGACTGATAAGCATTGTTTATACCTGTGGCACGAGTGTTTGCACCGTGCCTCAGTACTTAGCAAGGAAGGCTGTCAAAAAAAGAAGAAAAGAAAAAGAAATTGGCTGAGGAAGCCAATCATATACAAATCACAGATGACCCCTGTTCGACCTAAACTGGGCCACTGCAACCCCTCAGTGATGTACTTGACAGGTGGAATGCATCATAGTTAGCCAATCACACAGAATGCATCTGCATCATAGCACTATAAAATATGCATACACCCTACAATCTGATTTTCTCCCCATACTCTGCACCATTGGAGTACAAACTTGGGAATTTTAACTGAGAGAATGCTAGGGGCTGCTGTAGCTCTGCTACATCTGTATGTGCTAGATGCTGAGGTCAGTGCTGTTGCTGATGCTGACAATAGGTCTAGACTGAGAAGTGAAGAGTGTTCAGACTAAGGGTAACCTTCCAGGGTCTACATGAGCTGGAGATTGTAGAGTGCTACAGGGTGGACAGGGACATACTACAAGAACTCACCGAGTTCTGCCACCCTCAACTCAGACCCAGAGCCAACAGAGGGGGACCCATCCCAGTGGAAACAAAGGTATGTGTAGCCCTTAGGATACAAGCTACAGGTACTTCTCAAAAACCAACTGAGGACATGATGGGAGGGTTTCACAGGCATCAGCATCCAGGATACTCCACCAGTTCCTGGATGCCATGCAAACACATGCCAGCGAGCACATTTATTTACCCCGCACCCCTGAGGAGAGGGCCAGCAGTATGCATCTCTTCTACTGTGTAGCACACTACCCTAAGGTACTGGCTGGCATAGACTGCACTCATGTCCACATCAAAGCACCACCCAATGATGAGGGTAAAGTCTACGTCATCTGCAAGGGATATCACTCCATCAACTGCTAGGTTGTGTGCAATGCCCAGGGCATTATCATGAATGTGTGTGCACTGGCAGCCGTAGCAGTTATCACGATTCCCATATCTGGCAAGCATCACAGCTGTACCAAATATTTGTAAAGGAGGACATCCCATATGGCCATCTACTGGGGGATGCTGGGTACGCTCTGGAACCATGGATGATGACACCCATCAGAAATGCACACACATCTACCGAAGAACACCACAATGAAGCACATGCACAAACTAGAAACATCATAGAGCATGTGTTTGAGCTGCTGAAGTCATGGTTCCAGTGCCTTGATATATCTGGTGGAGCCTTGCAGTACTCTCCAGCCACATGTGCACAGATGTTCACAGTATGTGCCATGCTATATAAAATGATCCTACGGAAACAGCTGCAGCAGGATCATCACAGGGAAGGGACACACACCCCCCACCAGTGCCTAGGTCCCTACAGCCACACCCACAGGGGGGCTCAGAGGAGGAACCATACAACTGCAGTAACAGAGTATGTGTGCAAGGATATATCAACAGACCACACATTTCCAGGGCTGTGACATACAACCTGGCCACATATTTTACTCACAAAATGCAGGGGTCAGTGTATGTCTGTATGCTGCTGATAATATGAGGGATTAAATCTCTCTCTCTGGTCACTGATGTGGCTCACAGGGCTAAGGACATTAGCATGGGTGATGATTCAAAGCTGGCAGCATCTACAACTTTTGCATGTGAGTTACTCATATGGTAGGAGTCCCACAGACTGTCATAATGCTGCAATTTGTTACTGCAAGACAGCTGGATGAAGCCAGAGAAAATGGGGGGACAGAGGGCCAAACCTACAGATAGACATTATACATGGTCTGAGTAGCCTAGAAGGTGGCTAGTATAACAGCAGGTTGCAACAGGTCAGATTAGCTGCAGGATGTAAAGGCCATCACTGAAATGTCTTCTCCATAGTTACAACATTTCAGTGCCTGCATTTTACAGTATAGTACCAGAAAACAACAACTGTATGAGGAACAGAGCAGACATATGGGGCAATAGACCGGACATTCTACAAAAACATGTACAAGGAGAGGTATGCAAACTGTCATCCTGAATGTGGTTTTACAGCATGTATCCCAGTCACATCAAACCTCTCAACCTCTTACAGCAACAAATCTGGCCAAAGCCATGAACATAAGTGGGACAAAGGCCCAAAATTACAGGCAAGTGTTAAATATCGCACTTACAAATATAAAGAATTGATAGAATAACAGGTCTTGCACTACCATGAATCACCTGAAGTGTCTGCAGTCTGAATCTCAAATGTCTGTCATTATTTCCTAAAATAAAAAGAAAGCCCAATAAGGGTAAAACCAGTAACACCTCTAAAAATAACAAAACCCGAACACAGATAAAAGACTCCACTTTAATGTCACGATGAGAAGCAAACAACACATCCCATTAACTAAGCACTTTCACCAACAACTAATGGCTTCATCAGTGTGATGAAGCCAGTTGTTGTTGGCAAAAGCGCTTAGTTGATGGGACGTGTTGTTTGTTTTTCATCATGACATTAAAGTGGAATCTTCTGTCTGTGTTGAGGTATTATTTCCTAACATCACTCTAATGATTTGCCACTAATGTGCCAGAAAACCACTATGTTATGTAACACGGACCACAGATATGAGGCAAATATTTGGACATTCTGTGTAAATCTGTACAGTTGATAGGTATGAGTCACATATTACATTCAGCAAACAGCCGGGGAATGCCTTGGACAAAATATCAGGGAGGTGCTGGAGTGTGGAAACAGGTGCAGCAGCCAATGATCTGCAGCACACAAAATCCCAGACTGGAGTACAGATAGATCTGGCCTGGAGTCACCTTGTAAGTACTGACAGTCACACTGGGCATGCTCCTGCACTTAGCTAACTTGAGCCCATGTTTCTTGCCTCTTCCGCCCAAAGAACAGTCATGTGGAAATTAGTCTGTGCATACAGACAGCTATGTATGTCTCCCCCTATCCCCCTCACATATGATTACCCTAGCTATCAGAATGTGGCACACACACACACACACACACACACACACACATACATATATATATATATATATATATATATATAATATATATATATATATATATATATATATATATATATATATATATTAAGATATATATGTGTGTGTGTCTATATATATATATATATATATATATATATATATATATATATATAACAAGATATATATATAACTAAATAATGTGTGGACTGATACAGACCACACACACATATCTACATAACACATTTACATAACTTACACACTCAGCAAGAGTTAAGATGACATACCTGTTACACGTGTGTGTGTGTGTGTGTGTGTGTGTGTGTGTGTGTGTGTGTGTGTGTGTGTGTATGTATGTATATATATATATATATATATATATATATATATATATATATATATATATATATATATATATATATATACACACATATATATTTGTGTGTGTGTGGGGGGGGTTTACGAATGTTCCCACTTACACACACAATGCTGGGGTTATCTGCATCTACACATCACAGCAGTTGTCTCTGATGGTAACACACCAATGCCACAAAAGGACATAATCCACACACACCCCAAACCCTGTGTCTATGTAATGTCACCCTGTAGACAGACAACAGTGAGCAGGTGGTGTAATGTGCAATGGTTGTAATGCAGGCCTTGGACACCAGCAGTACAGACATGCCCATCTGGCCTATGTCTGTGCAATGGTTAATCGTTTTATGGTCCTGTGAGTAGCTGCTTTCCTCAACAGTGGCCTCCTTTACAAAGCCTGCTGATGTCATCCACCTTAAAAGCACTGGCTGACAGTCTACCTGCAAGAAATCTCTATGGCACATGCGATAAGTACTCCAAGTTGTAGTGTGTAGTATTAGATAGCTAGGGGTTCTAATCTCACATCAGCCAATTGTGTGTGTGTGTGTGTGTGTGTGTGTGTGTACACATGTATCCACTGTAGCATTATGGACAAACGCATATGGGCAATCGCTGTGCAATGGTTATGCATTTTATGGACCTAAGACTAGCTCCTGGCCTCTAAATGCCCTCCCCTACAAGGCCTGCTGATGTCATCCACTTTAACAGGACTAGCTGACAATCCAAAATCAGATAAACTCTGTGGCACCTGTGGCACATGCAATAACTACTGCGAGTTATAGTGTGTAATAATAGATAGGTAGGGGTTCTACTCCCACACCAGGTGTGTGTGTGTGTGTGTGTGTGTGTGTGTGTGTGTGTGTGTGTGTGTGTGTGTGTGTGTGTGTGTGTGTGTGTGTGTGTGTGTGTGTGTGTGTGTGTGTGTGTGTGTGTGTGTGTGTGTGTGTGTGTGTGTGTGTGTGTGTGTGTGTGTGTGTGTGTGTGTGTGTGTCTCCGTCTCCATGTATGTGGTCACAGATATATCCCCTAGTATCACTATGGCCATGCCCATATGGGCTGTGTCTGTGGAATGGTTATGCATTTTACAGCCCTGTGACAAGCGCCAGGTCCTATATAGGCATCACTGATGTCTGCCTCCATATAGGTTTGTACGATCAGAAAACTCAGGTGACATGTATAAAGGGTAGCAGACCTCCTCACAAAGTATAACTGTATAATTATGCTGCCTGACCCCATTGTTCCAGACATGACCTTCTACACATATGCACCTAAGGAACCATGCACAAATACTGCTGTACCTTGCTAATGTCATATATCTGCTGTGCTGCCATGCCATCCTGTGCTACTGTACTGCTGCCATGTGTCCATAGAATAACCACTCAAACCCCTGGAACAGAAACATACACAGGGTCATGATACACCTGTCATTCTGTCACACTACCACCAGTCTAACATCATGCACCTAAGATACTCAAGGTTTGCTGTGTAGTCATGACATATGCCAGCACACAGTACCTGTTGTGGCCCACAACACCTGCAATGGCATAACAATACTGTACTACACAACTACATTGAAAGTAATATAGTCATCCTGTGCATCAGACTCACATTTGCATGCCCCTGCATCAATGGTATGGATGGCAGGGATGTGGCACAGGTATCATCACATACTCAGGGTGTGTTGTGGGGGTGACAGAGGCCTAGGCTGTGCCATACAGTTAGCAACATGTGTGTGAGTCAGGAAGGGGTGCTGGTCATATGTGCCTTTAAGATGTGTCATGTGTGTCTGTGAGTGACCTGCATGTGACAGTGATGTTTGAGGGTGTGTATATATACACAGTCAAGCCGAGTGCTAGCCCTACATATGTGTATGTTGGACAGCTGTGGACTGTACATGGCAGAGTGGACAGTTCACTGCCTCCAGCCATAAACACGGGAACTTGCTCTGTCAGGTGTGGCAAAGGCACCACCATGCCCAAGGTCAGATGTGGTGTTAGTACCTGACAGTGACTGCTGTCTGTTGGGCCCATGTCCCACACAGAACCACCCAGGACCACATGCCCATGGCCTGCCATGTCATAGTGTGGACAGCACACTTCCCTCTGTAGTGCTGCAGGTACTGCCACTACAGGGGTGTGGGTGTGCACAGACATGTGGTTTCTCAGCAGATGGTGTTGCTGACCTACATCCACATGCCCCATGCCCTACCCCAACCAGATGTTCCAATACAGACAATGTGCTAGCAAAGACAGACACTGTCTCAGCCCGCCGTCTGTCCACTACATTAGTGAAACAATCCATGGTGTCACCAATGCAGTGGAGGCAATCACAGATGTCAGACTGTGCTGCATCCATGTCAACAAAACAGTGACCTAGCCAGGGTACATCAAGGACAGTCATTGACAGCTGTAGAATGCCAGCACTATTTATGTGTGGCATTGACAGACTGAGAGGTTGTGAATGACAGTACATCTGTTGATGTTACAGGAGTGTACACCCTAATGTAGTATCACTATATCTAACACACATTCCACTAGCTTTCCTACAACAGCCAACCATTGTAGGAGGGAGTAACAGGGGCAGAGCTGGGATTTGACTCAAAGCAGGGCTAGTTGAGAAGCATGCCTGTAGCTGTTGGACAGCAGAGTATCACCAACACATCAATACCATAAATGTATGACAGGCCTACTATTGTAATCCCTATTCCCCATTCCCCCATCCTACCGTCTGCATCCCATTATATAGGGAAATGTATTACATATCTGGTAGAGTGAAGTACTCCTTTTTTGAAGTGTTCCTCTGCAAATAAATTGCAAATCCATTGTCTGTGTGAGCAAAACAACATACAGACCTGTTCCCCATAGGCAGTTGATTGCCTTTCATAGGTAATGCTTAGTAACAGGTAACTGCCTGTGCAGCCATCTGTGGCTCAGACTTGTTAATTGCATCCAAAACAGCTGGGTTGCACTTTCATTAGTGAATGACATGGCACCACAGTGCAATATTTAAGGCCTTCATGTAGGCCTTGGCCCCTTTCTTAACTTTTGGATGAACATTAGTGAGGTGTGGAGACAACACCATCACATGTGGTAGGTACAAATACTGTCCACTGTTGAGATTTCTGAGGTATGTCCACAGTTTTGCATGATATGTTTGGCCATTGTCCCATGACATTGTGATTATCTGGTAGTTCAGTGGTAAACATTGTGGGCTGAGGTCAGTAAAGGAGAGGGAGACATGTGACTGTTAGACATTATACCCATAAGACTATGCATGCTGATGCAGTAGCTGCTATTCTTTCAGCTCACTATCTTTGTAGGGGCAAACTGTGAAAAATATCCCTGTCACTGGACCTTTGCCCCCCACCCTTTATGTATGGTTGTGTCTGGATCCCTTGTTCTAGGGGGTTGTGAGGTATGGCAAGTCTGTAGCAGCTAGCTTAATGTACAGCTGCATATGTTCCAGGCTGCAGCTGCTGCTGCAGCCTAGGACACAGGGGGGGGGGGTGCAAACAATTTGGAAGACAGCAAGCTGTACATGTAACTGAGGCAGCAGTGTCAGCTGTGTCATCACAGCAGAGCCAGGGTAAGGGTACCCTTTACAGTCCACCTGAAGAATGTGCATAAGGTACATCTGTTATGTAACAGTGCCAATCACAGAGTAGTAGGCAGCATATAGTTTGGCTATAGAAATATGTGCAGTGTGTCCCTACTTACAGGCCTTTGACTTGCAAACATGGGTAGCAGTTAATGCAGTAGTAGCAACCTGTGTGGGTTAAACTGCATGACTCTGTAATTACTTGCTGTGATCACAAGAATGTAATTGATGTGCAACACTGGATTCAAACCCAGGACTCTGGACGGCAAAGTATACTACATGCAAGACATTTAACAGACTGAGCTACTGAGTCAGTGCTGTAGGACATGTATTTCCAAGATATATGTGCATAGATACAGTCTGTGACACATGTTATCTGCATCCATCGTTATGTGCATGGCTTTCAAAGGCAGTTGTGCAGCAGGGTCCCAGTTGTACACATGTACTTTGCCATTGCTGCCTTAGCAGGTGTGTTTAAAGATGTTGCTGATAAAAAAAGAACAATTACCTGCTATCATACCTCTCAACCTGTTAAAGCAAGAAATATGGACAAAGCCATAAATAAAAGTGGGACAAAGGCCTATGAACAGGGACACTCTATAAATATTGCTCTTATAAACTTAGAATGTTGATAGAATAACAGGTGTTGCATTCGCATGTGTTTTCTGAAGGGTATAAAGTGTGACTCTGAAATGTCTGTCATGATTTTCTAACCTCAGTCTTTAATGACTTGCCACTATTTTGCCAGAAAAATATGCTTTAATGAAAACTAGGCCAAAAATAGGGGGCAAAACTCTGGACAGTCTGCAATAATCTATACAATTAACAGGTATGCCTGCTATCCCAGGCCACACGTACATCCACTATTATTTATTTGGCTGTGTACTGGTGTAGTGTTTGCATCACAGTCCCAGGTACACTCCCATTGTTCCCATTATATGTACCTACAGTGTATTAATGGCAATCAGTATATTTTGTGGGATACAGTTGTTTGAATTCAGAGCTGAGTGGATTAGTGGGCTAATGCACTATGCTGCAGTTGACAGGAGCCCAGGATTGAGCCATGGCAGGTGTGGTTATTTTGCAGATGTGCCTAACACTGAGAAACACATGAGATCATTAAGGTACTTTTAAGTACATTTAAGCAGGTTTGAGTGGCGCACCACTTGGCTCCATGCAAACCCATGCTAAAAATTAATAAAGAAAAGAAAAAGGGGTGATATGACAGTGGTGAAATGGGGGCAAGCAGGGGGGAAAACATACTGAAAGGTAGAAAATGAATTGACAAACGAAAAACTGAAGGAAAGAACACACTATGAACAAGCACCAACACTTCACTCAGGTCGATACTGAAAGGTAGGCAGGGTTGTACAGGAAGGGTGTAGGAAAGGACCATAGCTTTCCATTTCTTGTACAGCAACAGCTGTGCAGTTTTTACAGACTTTGTACAAGAATTTGGGCCCTCAAACCCCAGACAGAGGGGTGAGGACAACATAAATGTGTTGTCAAGCCAGTTGGACGTAATTAGTTGTGTCCAGTGCACACATGTGAGAAATGGAGAGCTATGTATGGGACAATTTTTTTTTTTTTTTAAGTAGAGAGTGAAATGTTGGAGAAGGGATGTAGGTATGTGTGGGGAAGTAAGTTGGGTAGGAGAGGTTGCATTTGCAGGCAGACAAGACAGACAAGACAGCATACAGGGGTGGTGTGTGACACATGAGAGGGGTAAACACCTTGGACGGGGAGGGTGTTGTGGAATCAGAGATGCATGTGTCCCCAGATGGCAGCAGTGTGACTGAGCTCCCCACTCACAGGCAGTCAACAATGCTCTTTCACTGCCCCGAAGGTGGCTGTGCTGGAGGCTGGCCAACAGGGCCCACCAGGTAGTTGAATCTGCACTCAATCCAACATAGGCATTGTTCATAACTCCTATGCACAATCCTGCACACCATGACCGGTAGTTGATCCTGGGTGTCTACCGGCCATCCGCCACCACTCCCGGGGGGACGTCCCATGAATCAGTTCCATCCGAAGGTGGTGCAGGGCCAGCAGAGGGGGTTCTATATTATAACACTGAAAGTACAGAATTCTGAGTACTTGTTCATCGAAACATTGTCAAATATCCTCTTCAGCGAATGGCCACATCATCGATTTCTTTCCAAAGAAAAGAAATAGGTAGGCCAACTACACACGACTCAATTTAACAAACACTATGAAGTAGGGGGACTTCACCCCCACAACCCCCAATGTGTGGGGCTGTGCACCCACGCCCCCTAACTAAATATACCAACTCCAAGATTGCACTACAGTGGGGAAAATAGCAGATTTACAACAATGGCCAACTGATTTTTTTCCTTTGGAAAGAAATCGATGATTTGGCTGTTCACTGAAGAGGACGTTCGATATTTATGTGTTGACAAAGAGGTACTTGAGATTCTGTACCTTCAATGTTATCATATAGACCCTGGAGGGGCACCACCAGTTTGGGTCCCAGACGTGCTAGGACCTGGTGCCACGGCTGGCTGAGGCAGGGTAGGTGGATCAGCAGGAACTTGCCTACCCTGACATGCTGTGGTGACAGAGGTATAGCAATGTGTATAGGTTAGTTATGAACAATTACCAATCAGTTAGAACAATGTAACTGGTTAACTATGGTGTCTGGTTCCAAAAATGAGACAGATGGAATGCAAAAGCTGTATTTATTGAGACATCTGGTTTAGCGCTTTCATCTACTCTCCGTAGACTTCATCAGAACACCATATTAAAAACTAACAGACTTTAAATAGTACCAGTCATCCAATCATGTGATACATTGAATTAATCTCATGAATATTCATTAGTTGGTCCTAACTAAATGTATTGTAAAGCAATTCATGTGAAAATATCATAGAAAACATGAAATCCCAGTCATAAATGCTGTTATAATCCATAATATGATACACTCAATATACATATATTAGTATATTAAAAAATAGAAGTTAAAAAAGTTAAAAACAATATTAACAATGTTTAAAATATGTGTAAATTGAACACCATTACAATGGTCTTTCCTTCTTTTATGTTTAACAGGGCCCTATAGCTGCTGTATTATGTACATATCTCTCAGGCTATCCACATGGGACAGTATGGGCCAAGCAGTAACATCTGCAGGTATACAACTACAGAGAACACTTACACATCAGGTAGACCTATATTACTACCAAGGTGTACTGATGTAGTGTGACTGTGCTATTAACATAATCATGTTCAGGATACATGTGTGACAGAGGGATTACACAATAGTAATTGCAGTCCGTGACAGCATGACACTTGAGAGACATGCATGTGTACAGTACAGAGAGAAAACAACTTCATGCTGTCCTTGGCAGGCATGGGGATAGAACTTCAGCAAACTTTCACAGACTCTCCAGTTATACAGCCATATCAAGATTACACATTTTATTTATCTCATTTTATTTTATTTGATCACTGTTGTACTTTTTGCCTTTATTTTATGAAGTCTTATCACATTCCTAGTCAATGCTCTTAACAGTCTGTTACATCTAAACACAAACACTATTTACTCATAATAAGGACTACTTCATACATTTACCTAAATTTCCTGTGGAGAGAACATCTGTCATCAATACAAAACTGATTATTTATTTATTTATTTATTTATTTATTTATTTATTTATTTATTTATTTATTGACATTTGTTAACCAGGCTTGTCCAACTGGGCTTGTGGCCCATTTTCAATGGAGACCTGAGGAGAAAAGCTCAAGTAGTATATTTTTAAACAAGTACAATTTTAAGCAATATTGATATAATAGCAGTTATAGTAAAAAGATTCACATATTTTGGGTTACATGCATAAAAGTTAAAGTTGCATTAAAAAAAAGCTTAGTAACATAATTTTACATTGATGTAGTTCAATAGGTCAACAATAACATTTTTTTGTTTGTATAAAATTATGCAAATGCATAGTAGACACATCGGAGAGAGAGGTGTAATGAGGTATTAAGTATGGTCCTATAGAGGGTACATAAAGGGAAGGAAGACTAGGTGGGGTCATGGCAAGGGCAGGTCCTGGAATTGAGAAAATAAGCTTTTAGTTCATTTTTAAAGTGTGAGGTGCGGGAGATTGAACGTAAGTCAAGGGGAAGTTTTTTCCAAGCATGGAGAAGGGAGTGTTTGTAGAGTAGTTTGCCTACTGACCTTTTTGGGTGGTAGACATCAAGTAATTGTTGATTAGAAGTATGGAGGGTCCAGGATGGGATGTAGATGGAGACTAAGGAAGATAGAAATGGACAGAAGGAGGTTTTATAAAGAATAGAGTGTAGCATATGAAACTGATAAGATAGCAGAAACTGGGGAAGTTCAAGCCATTGAAGAGAGTTTAAAGAAATGCAGTAGTGTGAGGTAAATGGGGAGTTAGTAATTAATCTGGCTATTTTATGGTAAGTCTGTTTGAGTTTGTTTAAAGTGGAGGCCTGGATATTGGTAAGAACTGGGGTGGTGTATAAAAGGGAGGGGAGGAGGAGTGCTTGGCCCAGGGTAAGTCTAGATTCAGGGGTTAGGAATTTTTTGTTCCGATATAGCAGACCTAGTTTCTGGTTTGTTTGTTTTTTTATACACTGAAGTATATGTAGGTTGAACTTTAGTTCGTCATTGATAATGACCCCTAGGAGTTTTGTGCGGGTGTCAGGTTGGATAGTTGTATTGTTAGAAGATTTAATAAAAAAGTGGTTTTGTGATGAGAAAGAGAATGGGGAAGGAAAAGTAGAAGTTTGGTCTTTTTGGGATTTAGGATCAGTAGGTTGTGAGATAGCCATTGTTCAGTGGATAGTAGGGCTTGTTGGGTCAGGGAGTATAGTTCAAGAATGTTATTTGAGATGGATATAAGTGCAGAGTCATCGGCATACTGAATAAGGGAGGATTTTTTGCATGAGGTGTAAAGATCATTGGTGAAGACGTTAAACAAAAGGGGTCCCAAGATGGAACCTTGGGGAACACCAGTGGAGATGGGAAGGAAAGGTGGGGAGGATGAGAGCCATTTGACAGATTGTTCCCTGCCAGATAGGTAACTATTAAACCAGGCAAGTGTGGAGGGGGATAGGTGGAGATTTGCAAGTTTGGACAGTAGTAGAGGATGAGAGACAGTATCGAAGGCTATGGAGAGATCTAGGAAGAGACAGGAAATGAGCTTATTGTTGTCTAAGGCTTCTGCAATGATATGAGTGAAAGAGAGGAGGGCAGTGGTGGTGCTGTGGTGAGGGCAAAATCCATGTTGGTTAGGGGTAAGTAAGTGATGCATGAGGAGATGATTGAGAAGCTGTGAGTGAATACATTTTTCTAATATCTTGGGGAGGGGGGACAGAATGGCAATGGGTCGGTAGTTTGAGGGGTCAGTGGAGTTTCCACCTTTATGAAGAGGGATAGTAAAGAAAGATTTCCAAAGGGTGGGGACAGTTGATTCCAGAATAAATTGATTAATTAGTATAGATACAGGATAGGCAATTGAGCCAGCTGCAAGTCTGATGAATGTAGGAGATAGATTATCAGTGGAAGGAGAGCAAGGTTTTAGCTTGAGTAGTAGAGATTTGATGTAAGTAATGGGAACTGGCTGAAATGAAAACAAAGTTGTGTTAGTGGGATTTGGAGGGGTGGGTGTCGAAGTAGAGTTTGGCTTAGAGGTTACCAGATTTTGGATGGAAGAGATAAAGTGTTTATTCAGGAGGGTAGCTGTTTCATGAGAGGAAGAGTTTAGGGTATGGGGAGGGATTAGAGGGCTTTCCAGGATAGATGATGTTGTTGAGAGTTGACCAAAATTTTCGAGGATTGGATTTGTTGTAAGCTGAGCAGAACTATAGTATAACTTTTTGTCATTAGTTGTATGTTTTTTGCAAGGTTCCTCAGTTGCCTGTATTTTTGAAGAAGAGGTGGTTGTTTAGATTTAGTCCAGGTTTTCCAAGCACTATTTCTTTGTTTCATAAGGGACTAAGTCTCCTTGGAGAGCCAGGGAACATGATTTGATTTTACTCTGATCTTCCTAGAGGGAGCTAAGGAGTTTAGAGTACTCATGAAGGTGCTATTGAAAGTGCTTACAGCATCGTTTAGGGGGAGGAGTTTTAGGATGGACCAATCTATGTTGTGGAGAATGGAGTTAAATTGGGATGAATTGAAAGTCGATAGTTTTCGACAGACTTTAATAAGGTGAGGTTTAGGAATATGGGAGTAGTGTCTTAAGTCTTAAGCCCTATAGTGCTTTTTTTAGGCAAGGTTCAAATGACAAATTAACCACCGTGACAGGAACAGGCAAGCAAAAACTGAGGGTGATGCTACTCAATGCTAGAAGTCTAAATCTCAAAATGCACTCACTTGAGGCACTCCTTAAAATGGAGAACATTGATATCTGTGCAGTGACTGAGACCTGGTTCAAGGCTCCAGAGAGCACCCCTGCACTACCAGGCTATAACTCAAACCACACTTTTCGGCCATATAACCTGGGCCGGAACACCAAAGGCAGAGGTGTGTCCATATTCATTAAGGATATCCACACCTCCAGGCTAGTTGCTCAGCATAATGCAGCCGAGGTTATCCAAGTGCAACTAACTCTGGGCAAAACTGCAATCCAAATTGTAGCTTGCTACAGATCCCCCACCATGCCCCAGTATTCCCACTCCTCTTTTCTTGATGTACTGAAAAATATTAGGGTTCAACCAAACACCCTAATAATGGGTGATTTCAACTACCCCACCATTAATTGGGAAAACTACTCATGTACCAACTCCTTCACTCAATGCTTTCTGGAATTCATAAACTCCAGTGCCCTGGATCAACTTATCCACACCCCCACCAGGGGCAACAATATCCTAGATCTAGTCATTACCAACATGAGTGACTGGTGTTCCACACCTGAAGTCAACGCCTCATTGGTCCGATCCGACCGTAAGCTAATTACCCTAGATATCCACATCCACCCCCCATTAAGGAAACCACGGTAAAAATAATTCTCCAAAGCCAACTTCATGCTTCTTAAGACAGAAGTGGTGAACTTCATGACACCCACGCAGATGGACAATACAGTTACGACTACTGAATCCTACACAATTGCACTTTATAAGCACTTACACGGGTGCATAGATCGTGCTATCTCAAACAGAACCAAGATGCTATCCTCCAAAAAAGGATGCCAATCTGGTAGTCCCCTGCCATAAACAAACTGTACAACAGAAGGAAGAAGGAAGGAAGAGAGTAAAATCCCATGAGTGGAGGAGCTCCCTGGTGAGCCTCAGTAAGAAGCTGCGATCCCTGATAAAATCCTCCAAAGCTAGTTACGAAAACAAAACCACCACTGATTCTAAAGACAACCACAAAGCATTCTATAGCTATGTCAAGAATCTCAATGGCAACACTCAGATCTGCTCTGAGTTACAGCACAATGGCACTAAATATACAGACCCAACTGATATTGCCAACATCCTGGCAGATAGGTTCAGTGCTAACTCTACCTCCCTCTCACCCCCTAAAGGGCCCATCTCTATACTGGAAGAATGAAAAGCTCCTGTAATCATGGCTGCACAGGTAAAAACCACACTCTCCAAAGCCAAGAACACAGCATCCATGGGACCAGACAACATCCCATGCTGCGTTCTACATGAACTACAGAACGAACTGGCACCCCACCTAAGTACCATGTTCAATCATAGCCTCACCTCAGGCTTTGTGCCTGCTGAATGGAGCACAGCAATGGTTATCCCACTCCACAAGGGGGGAGCCACCACAGACCCCAGGAACTACCACCCCATTAGCCTGACGAGCCTGGTCTGCAAGGCCATGGAACGTATCATCATGGAACTTATAAACAAAGACATTGGTAATCTCCAAACTCTGGACCCCACCCAGTTCGGGTTTGTAAAAGGCAGATCATGTCTCCTAAACCTGATAGACATCTTTGAAGCAGTCACCAAAGCCGTAGATGAGGGTAAGGTGGTTCACACAGCCTATCTAGATCTTGCCAAGGCTATCGACACCATCCCCCACTGTGGAATTATAGATAAACTCACTAAACTAGGTATAAATTTCTATGTCACAAGATGGGTTGCCAACTGGCTCACTGACAGAACCCACACTGTGAAAGTAGCAGACTCCAAATCCGACTTCAGACCAGTGACAAGTGGATTACCACAGGGTTCAGTCCTGGGTCCTCTCCTGTTTGGTATCTACTTCTCTGAAGTACAGGCTAACACAGAAGGTCTTTGGCTAATGAAGTTTGCAGATGACTGCAAACTAGGAGCCATAATCGAAACTCCTAATGATGTGGACATCCTACAAAAGGGCCTCACTGAGACAGATGCCTGGTGTCAAAGCCATCGCCTCAAGCTCAATGCCAAAAAGTTCATTGTCATCACCTTTGGTAAAAACTCTGTACCCATGAACTACCACATAGGCGGTAGTCTACTTAACACCGAAAGTGTGATAAGAGACCTTGGGACACAGGTGGACAGTAGTCTCTCCTTTGATAATCACATTGCCACAGTAGTCAGGAAATCTTTCTACATGGCACACCTCATCACAAAAGGTTTCTCATACAGAAAAAAAGAGGTTATTGTTCCCCTCTACTCATCACTCATTAGATCCATTAAAGAGTAAAATGCCCCTTTTGGTATGTACCTCACAAGACATCTACAACAACTGGAAAGGCCGCAGAAATACCTCACAAAGAGGATTACTGGCCTCAAACAGATGCCCTACTCAGACTGCCTCAAAAAACTCTAGCTTTACTCCATCGCATATCGCCTACTCAGAGGTGATCTCTGCTTAACATACAAAGCTATGTCAAACCCAGAGCTGTTGGACATGCTCCACTTAAAGAAATCCCAATCCCTCCAAGCGACACACTCTAGGGACCTAAACCTTGTCACCGCAATAAACAGAACATGCCAGAGGGATAGAGTCCTGTCCCAGAGACTTCCCATACTCTGGAATAAACTACCTATCTATATCAAACAAAGCTCCTCATTAGCACTGTTCAAGACAAATCTCGATGATTGGATGGGAAATAGGAAATTCACCCCGGGGATCACTTCTGTGGCTCTGCTCGACAGTGGCACAGGAAAATAATTTTCTTGGGTGGCAAAAGCCAAGGTACCTTTTTGGCTGAGCTTGTATAGGCCCCAGGGCCAATAGCCTAGTACCTACCTATGAACCTAAGATGGTGGTAGGGAGATGATCACTGAGGGAGTCAGGTAAGGTGGTGGGATTGTGGTATTGGTGGGGGGAATTGGTAATTATCCAGTCTATGATGGAGCTGGAGGTGGAATTTTTATGGAAGCGAGTGGGAGATGTTATAACTTGGTGGAAGCCATGTAGTTGGATACTGAGATGGGGGGAGTCAGTTGTGAGTTTGGACCAATCAATGTTGACATCACCAAGGATAAGTGTCTCATATGGTATGTTGTGGGAGAACCAGGATAGGATGTTTTCAAGAATGGGCAGATTGTTACCAGGAGGAAGGTAGATAGAGGCAATTGCAAGTTTGTTTGGGGGATTCAGATGGCAGTTAAGGATGATGATTTCAGCTGGGAGGAAGTTAGGAATTGGGGAAGGGTAAGGTGAAAGGTTAAGGTTGTTTGAGTAGGGGATGGCCACGCCACCCCCTTTTTTTACAGTTCTATCAGATCAGAAGATATTATAACCTGGTAGGAGTATTTCACTATTTGAGATTTGTGTCTTGAGCCAGGTTTCAGATAGGGAGAGGATGTGAGGGGTAATGAGAGCTATCCATGAGTGCAGCTCAGCAACTTTGTTTGCTAGACTCTGAATATTCAGTGAGTAAATAGTTAAGTATTTGGATGGAGATGATTGTTGTGACTGAGGTTGGTGACTGTTAGAGGAGTAAGATGGGGGCAGTGTAGAGGTACTTTTGGGGAGAGTGAGGGTGGGGATAGAAGAAGAGGGGCCAGGGTTGGGATGGATATCTCCAGAACAAAGTAGGTTTTTAGTGAGACGAGAGTGTGAAGTAGATGCTAGATGGAGTTTGTATAGTTTTGATTTAGCTTTGTGGGAAGGTTTAAAAACCTGTATTATGGATAGTTTAAATAGACTTGAGGTAGAGGTAGTAAAGAGATTAGGGGAGATAGTAAAAGATGAAGTAGATGGATATATGTTGAATGAGTGAGAAGTTGGTGAACATAGGAGTGGGCCAGATAGATTGGAGTGGTAAGAGGTGGAGATAGAGAGAATAAGTAGTAGTGTAGAAGATATTAGAAACTAATACATGTTGGAATAAAATATGGTCAGATAGAGTAGGTAGAGACGGTGGTATAGAGGAAGTGGTGTTGACAAGATTGACAGATTAGTAGAGTGGCTGTGGCAATAGGCAGGAAGTGGAATTGTAGTGGCTAGTGGGACAGGAAGGGGTGAGATAGTTAGGTGTAAAGGTAATTGTAATGGGGTGTATGGGAATGGGGGTATGGTAGGGTAGCAAAGTGAGCCCGGGCGTAGCGAAGGTGAACGGACCAGGGCTAGTACCCTGGTCAAGATGAAGTCAGAGAAACAATCAGAAAAAGATAGTGAAAAATTAGCTTGAGAGACAAGGATATAAAGTTTCTAAAGGTATAGTCACCAGAAATAAATAAAAAAGAAATAAAATATGAGCAGAAGTATGCTTACAAAAAAACACTGGCCTCAAGCTACACAAGTAGAGTTACTTGAAGCAAACCCAGTGCTGTATGGTTAAAGTAAGCTACAATAGAGAGGGGCTTTGGAGGGGGTCTTACTAGCAGCTAAAAGCAGGGCAAAAATAAAAAAAAGTTAATATGTAAGAGTCTGAAGACAGTAAAACAGGGCAGGTGCACTAACAAAGGCAGTTATGACTGCGGCTAGAAATTAATTCAGGGAAGGATAAAGTACAGAACAGGAGAATATACACATAAATAGTATGAGGATAGTGGGTAACCAAAGAGAAAGGATAGGAGCTGCTGGTGTCTGCTTTTCGTGGCGACTAGCAATAAAATACTGTAAATTCCTGTAATAATATTTATTACTATGTGGCACTGGATTTGAACCCAGGTCTGTGTGTGGCAAAATGTACTGACCTGGTAATAGTACTACAGTTTTATACTAGACTGCAGTGACAGTTGAATACACATGCATGAGATTCATGCATGACAGAGATACTAGGTAAACTATATAGAATGCAGGTGTACACAATATACTGTTAGTGGGTGGAAATATCTGTGAAGTCTACAAACAGTATCAGATTATTGGGTTGGCTAGCTCACCCATATACAGTTGCAGATAGTATGTTTGCAGTCTACAGCTATTACACTGCCATACTTGCCTGCAGCACCATACCTCAGAGCATGAATGCATATAGCCGAAATGCAATGGTTAACACAAGACAATCTCGATATACACAATATACCTTGGGTGTTAATGGTTTTGCTTCAGATGCTACTGCAGAACAGGTGTCATAATGCATTTCTTGTACTACAGCTCTAAATCTACAGTTATAGCATAACACTATTAGCTATACCTTGAGGCAGGTAGTGGTATTCTTTTGTGTTTTTATTTTAGGGCAGGTGTCATACTCGATTTCATGCAAAAAAGCCCTAATTACACACATATGGCACAACACAGCTTTATTAGGGGTACCTTCATGCAGTTAATGGTATAGTTTTGAGTCTTTATTGCACAACAGTTGATATAATGCAGGTGTGCAATACAGCTGTAATTCCACAATTATTGCAGTAGAAACTTTATTTCATTTACATTATCAGGGTTAAAGGAACACTCCACCCTAGAACTAAAAAAATATGTTTTTTTCAGTCTATCTTTGTTTCCAGACCTATTTTAACACCTAAAATTTACTCTAAGTGCTTTATTAGTAATTTTAGCTATTTTACCACAACATGGCTACCGATGGGGCTTGCTATATCAACGTGATCTTCTTCTCCTTCAAGCCTTTCTCTTTCCCATAAAGCATTTCAAGTCTCCTTTCTGTGACTCATGCCAGACATAAGGAAGTAACAGTGAATTCCCATGCCATTGACATATAATGGGAAATCTGTGACTCATTGTCAGTTTGGATTCCTTCTGTGTTAGGCCTGCTTCTTTTCTGTTGCTAATCACCCTCATTTGTGTGTAGATCACAGCTTGCTTTACAGTATAATTTGAAGTTATCTAGCAGCAGACAGAGCTGTAGCTAAATTGGATGCTTTTGTTCTAAGTGTTCTTTTGTAGTCCTGCCTGAATTGAAAGTCCCCTCCTCCCACACTACTGCAGAGGTGTGAAAACTGCCACTGCAACTGACAGCTCACAATTGAAAGGAAGGGAATGCCATTTCAAATGTCTTCCCCTCTGCCTGCAGAATCATTTGTTAGACAGCAGCAGAAAGATTTATGTAAACAATTTCAAATTAAATTTCTACAACAGTGCAGGATAACTTTTGTACATGGCCACCAGTATTCAGGCTACCACTACGCCTCAACTATTTTTTTTTTTCAAAACATCTGTAGATATAAAATAAATTAATGGCATTTAGGTGCAGTTTGTGAGGGTTACCTGAAATGGGTCATTGTCAGTAATATCAGAACTAGGTAACTTGAGATATAATGCAAGTGATCCTATGTTTCACAGCATCCAACTCATTTTTATTGGAAATGGCAGGGAGGATTATAAGGCTTTGTTTTAAATGTCACCTATAACCTAGGTTCCGACATAT